>NW_025813938.1:886563-1055468 GCF_021917145.1 Hypomesus transpacificus
GCAGAGTACGCAGGCAAGTGTACACAAGGCAAACCAAGCAGAAGAGACCAGCTAGGAGTTGAACACTGAGTAAACACCTTGTTTAGACTCACACTGGTAATGAGACAAGTGGTTTTCTCATTTTAGCTTCACCCTAAACATTTAACAAGCATTTGGATAGTTACCGAAGAGGACATATTAGGCTCATGTATTATTCCTGCTGAGAGGTGGAGCATTTTTGAACATCTCTGTTTTGCCTGTTACAAGTAGTCTAGGGAACGCATGTGAGATGCAGTTTTAGGTTATCATTGGAAATGTTATCTAACTTAGTTAATATAATACATAATATATTATTACATGAAATAAAATTACATTTACATTTATGGCTAATAGCTGTACAACTGAAATTGAAGTACGAGACAAGAAAAATATTTATCAGGAAGACGGAAGACAATTTTGTTCTTCATGATGTGATTTTTCTGTTTTATCCTAAAGTGTTTTTCTTAAGGAAATGTTTCTTGCTACATGCCATGTTTTAATAGGAACCAGGCATCTTTGCTAAAAGAGCAAATCTTTCAAATGAAAGCACACCCACAAATACACACACACCCACAAATACACACACACACACAAGCTTGGTTTTTCTCTATCTCTCTGACAGACACAACCATACACACACTCTCTCTTACTGTCTCTCTCTCAATTCTTTTTCCTCCCTCTCTCTCTTTCACACACACACTGCTGGGACAGGAGAGCACTCAGCCCGACAGAGCAGCATCAGGTCTAAGGATGTGATGGCACATGCACAAAGCCTGTGAAAGAGCTGCTCTGAGCTCCTGGCGATGCAGCCCCCCGCTGAGCTCTGAAGAAGGGACTGTTGAGATGTTGACTTTATGGCTGCGCCTGATGGTGTCAAGGTGCCATGCTCAGAAATGTGCTGCTCTCAACATACGCACACACGCGTGCGCCAAAGTGCACATGCACAGAGGTCTGTGCACACACACACACACACAAACAGACAGACACATGCTCACAGAAACAGACACACACGTCAAAGTGCACACAGAAACACACCCACCCAGTCACACACACACAATGACACTACACACACCAAGGCCATTCAGCTCTGTGGGGGATATAGCTCTGCATGAAAAATAGTATACTATTGAAGATCTTAGAGTACAACAAAGTGTATGGCACTGTCCGGTGTGGAAGTGTGATTGATGAGCCATGTTTTAGCAAATAGAATGTGTTCCTCCCCTGACTCTTTCTCTCTGCCTCTCTCTCTGCCTCTCTCTCTGCCTCTCTCTCTGCCTCTCTCTCTGCCTCTCTCTCTCCCTCTCTCTCTGCCTCTCTCTCTGCCTCTCTCTCAGCCATGAACCCAGCCAAGCATCTACCTATGAAAGGGACTCAATGGTGACATGTAACAGCCTAAGAGTCATACTGTAAGAAGAAGAAGTTTTCTTCTAAATATGAGTATGTATGTCAGTATATACGTGAGTATTCACTGTATTTGTGAGTATCTGATTCATGTTCTGATGATGTAGCAGTGAATGCATTCATTAAAGGGCCAGTACGACTCACAGTCACCAGACATTGAAACCCTCCCTTAAGATGGGAGTATGCTCAGTACATCAGTACATGCTGTCTGATCTCCCCAGAAACACTCCCTAAGGCCTGTGGTCTTTCTACCCCCCGAACATTGAAATATTAATACCATCAAAGTATTGGAGCAGAAATACATGATGAGCTTTGGCACATGATATATGACAGGTCAGTGTGAAGTAAAACCAGCCCTTCAAAGGTTTTAGTTTTACACACTTTCATGCAAGTCTTTTCTAGAGAGATCTATTTAAAACATTTTCGGGTTTTGATTTAGGTTTATGGCCTTTTGCAATTTTGATCTATTGACCTGTTATTCCAATCCGCCTTTTAGAATAACCCAACAGATTTACTGAAGACAAACAATAAAAAATAAAATAAATAAAAAACTCTGCACGGATGTAAAACCACGAACTAAGCGTTGTTGTCACCAATGCATTATTGATTGCTAATACATATTAAGAACATTCAATTTTTTTTCATTATTCTGCTCAAAGTACTCTAGTCTAATTAATCTTCTTCCAAGATAAATGCAAGGAACAGAGATAGCTTCTGTATGCAAATCACGTCCCCACATCTCTGTGTCTTTTAATAAACCACAAACAAAAAACTGAATCTCTTTACTGTATCTCAGAACAGTAAAATCCAACATTCCCCATGGTTGTGAAGGTCCTGTCATCCTCCTCTGTTCTGAGGTCTAAGCTGGGCATGTCCAGTTACGGCTCCCACACATCGATCGCATCACTTAAATAAAGGCCACAGACAGTGTTCCTCCATCCTGACCCACCAGCGGAGAGACAATTCTCTCAGAGGAGTGTCACTGCCTGCCAGCCTCAGTGAAGGAGGGTGTTACTTGCACGTGGATGGATTGTGTAACCCTCATTAGGATCTACCTGATGCTGCAATTTCCCCAGTCGACCAATAGCCTCTGAGGGTGTACATCTCAACAACCAATAGCCAGCCATCTTACTGAGGGGGGAGATAACTGAACATAAGGTGTGGGGGGGGGAAATCACTGAATTGTCCGACTGATAATTTTATAATTCGATGTTTTCTCAAACGTGCAAGAATAAGAACGCCAACCACATGAATTCCTAAATGTTTCGGTCTTAAAAGTCGGATGATTTGATGTCTCATAGCAGCAAGAGCTACTCAGTGATCATCCTCATACTAGGCATAGGTTGGTAGTAGTGTGATAAGGTTGTTATGGGTTATGGTGGTTGCCATAGTGCTGCACACAAGGTGCAGGTGTAATAAACAACATACTTCAATAAATCACTCATAGGCCATTTTCGTCCTGTCTCTCAATTTTCAAATCTTTATGAGTGCATTGTCCCATGTGTCATGAACTTAGATAGACTGACACATTCAAACACACAGCCAACCTCACATCAACACACTCACACACAACCTCTCTACAACCTCTCTCTACTGAGATTAGTATAGGAGTGTAACAGGATTTCAATATGTTTTAGTGAGGATGATGGTGTTCTTGAAGGCAACTACCATAAATAATAATACAACAATTATGATTGTGATTTTCAGGCTGTTAGTATTGAATATAATTATTAATATATTGTTGCTAATTGTAATAATATGAATACTGATATTACTGCAAATACAAATAATCATCATCCTATATATTTTTACAGAATGCTACCTAAATTCCCAAGCTTGCGACTGCTACATTAAAATTTAGTGTGAAGTCTTCAGGATAATTCTGATGAAACATCCTTGGTGAAAGGTGAGGTAAAGAGAACTTATCAGATGGCTCTCTGTACCGGCCTGATCTCTCTCCCTCTCTCTCTCCTCGCTCTCTCACTCCTCTCTCTCTCTCTCTCTCTCTCTCTCTCTCTCTCTCTCTCTCCACCTCCCAACACACGACCCCATCCTGTTCACCCAACAAGGTATCCTGTGTGCTTTATAGATCAAATCCAGTTTTTAATCTGTTTTCTAGATAACAGGTAGGACATAAAATGACCGTTACAGTAGGCCCTACATATATTGCAGTGCTGTGCGAAAGGCACTTTTATTGTAGATTTTAATATTTAACGGTGTATCAAAACAGGCGCACAGCACATTCGTGTCAATGAATTACATTTAGATTTAAAATACCTTTGTTTGGGTTTATAGAGGTTTCCTAATATAGAGTCAACACAAGAGGGCGTGTTTGTGTCTAATTTGCTATGTTTGTTCCAATTCTTTCACCCCGAAAGCTCCCCTTACGTGTATGAGCGAGTTTGACTCCGGGGCAAATACTCTTTCACCACATATAGTTGTCCTTACAGTTTATAAATATAGTATGTACTGTCGTGACCTGCACACGTTGAGAATTCTCAATTTTGCATAGATAGATAGACCTATTCTCATATCCCTCTCTAAGCAATAATAATCTACAAACAGCTCATTGTAAACACTGTCGTCAATTTTTTTTTATATATATATATATATATGTAGCGTTTTAATGTGAAAACCATGGATTTCTAATTATTAATTGTAACATGAAAGAGTTGCCTGTATACAGTAGGCCAAGAAGGAGTCCGGAGGACTTGGACAGTCCTAACAGGAACAGCTGCTCGCCTTTTCATAACCAATCAGCTTCCTATGAAGATGACGTTTCGGTTCCCTACGTCAGCCCAATGGCGATAGAGTAGAGTTGGTGCAAGGGAGTTTGAGAGATAAGGACAAGCGTGCCCCATCAACACAGGGACTAGGCACTGAAACGCAGTCACACCCCCGCCCTAACGCGAAAGAGAGCAATTTCGTGCCAGAGTAAGTCCTGTCTCACCCTGCAACTTTCGGAACAAGCGCGACTGCTCTACCGCAGTCCGGAGCAAGAAAAACCCAGGTTTCTAAACTGTTGCACCACGTTTTTAAAGTGGACCTAACGCCGCCTTATTTTCTTGACATGGGAGATATGGGGGATCCGCCTAAAAGTAAGTTAACCTGGATAGGACTGACTTGAAAGTAGAGTCATTAAAATATATTGATTGTCTTATTATTTTCTGCATATTTTGCGTCCCTTCCTATTGGAGTAAGGGTCCATTCAAGTTTTTTTCTCTGGTAATAAGGTCATTCTTTTTTTTCAAATTAATTTCTAGCGCATAGCCTATAAACTGCAAAAGTGAAGTGAGTTACGTGATGGTGATACTGCAATACGCTATTTTGGCTAAAAGTTGTTATTATAAAGCCGAATAGAGACAAAAGTAGGCCTATTATCAATCTTATAATGTTATTACTGTTTCCTTATGCTATGATCATTCTTATTTTTGTTATATTCCTGTAGGCCTATTTGTTTGGTTTATATTAAGTTCACTTTCAGCGTGTAAATGACTGTTTAAATAGAATCTCCCGATAAAATAAAAGGCTAAAGTAGCCTTTTGTTTTCATTATTGTTTAGAACACTGTTAACATTGTTTTTGTACGTTGTGCTTCCAGAAAAGCGGCTCATCTCTCTGTGTGTCGGATGTGGGAATCAGATACACGACCAGTATATCCTACGCGTGTCCCCGGACCTGGAATGGCACGCGGCTTGTTTGAAATGTGCAGAATGTAATCAGTATTTAGACGAGTCGTGTACTTGCTTTGTCCGAGATGGGAAAACCTACTGTAAACGAGACTATATCAGGTAAGACGTGTTTTAAATAGCCGATGTTGATAACATTATTGATACTGATTGACTGACATAGGCGGCTATGAGTCACTTAGACTAACACATTTGATATAGGCTAATATCAGCATTGTAACGTTTATTCTCTCTCTCTTTACAAAATAGACTATATAATTGTAATGCAAGTAAAAGGTCGACAGCACCATTAATTGTGTGTTACTTCAGCCGGAATCAGCCAAATGTAATTGATTGTTGTCTAGTTCTCAATTATAGTTGGGCCCACATAGCCTATGATAGCCTATAATTAATTGTTTATAATCAAATTCCAAATGACTGAACCATATAATACCGCAAAGTTAAAGCACATTTAATCTTTCAGCTATAGGTTGACCTATCAAGAAAATTGCAGAAATTGTTAAATATATTTAACATAAAAACAGGCGATGGTTAATTTCTTTCATGCTATTAATGTCACGTAGAACCATCCTTTGTTGGCTAAAATACTGTATTTTTCTACTTTAACTTTCTCGAAATCTTTACGTAAGCAATCACACGCTGCCAACAGAAACAATTTAATTACAAGCAATAATAATAATAATAATAATAGTATAAATACTAATATTACAAATAATAATAGCCTGTACAAGGCTATTCATGTTCATGGCAAAATGATTTATTTTATTTTTCAATTCACCCCGGATTACATTTAGGCCTATAACTATAATGTAGCCTACAACACACATAACTTTAAGTTTCCACACACGACTCCACGTATTATCCGAGTTGACCTAACTGGCATGCTTTATAAACAATACACTCTCCACTGTTAGTGCCTGGAGCAGAAAGAGAGAGATGGTTGTCTGCTTCTTACCGGTTACTCAATCTCTCTCCTTCAGGTTATACGGGATAAAATGCGCTAAATGCAACATCGGTTTCAGCAAGAACGACTTTGTGATGAGAGCCCGCTCCAAGGTGTACCATATCGAATGTTTTCGATGTGTGGCCTGCAGCCGACAGCTTATCCCGGGGGACGAATTTGCTCTCAGAGAGGACGGTCTGTTCTGCAGAGCCGATCACGACGTCGTTGAACGGGCAACAATGGGTGCGGGCGACCCACTCAGCCCACTTCATCCGGCAAGACCCTTACAAATGGCAGGTAGGTTACAACTTCTATCAATGGCAGTTGTGTTTTGTTAGCTTAGCTGTGTTGGATACGGTTTAGGTTCGCCAATTAACTTTCAGTCATTCAGTATTCCAGTATTCTATGAATAAGATAACAAATGTTATGTTGCAAATAAAATATAAAGGATACAGTTGTCATCATACTCTACTACGTGTTAATCAATCACTAAGATTACCAATGATAGGGCGTATTTGATCATTTAAAAAAACAAACGTAACTAGGTTTAAATAAATATAAATACATTGTTTTTCTAAAGGACAACCCGTCAGCCATGTATTAAATATATAGGCCTAACTATTTTCAGCTTTTATCATTTATTACCATGCTGGGTTTAGGCAACTTGCTTAAAAATGTACTGTTGCCTATTGTGTCAGTTTATAGGCGTCAAGTTATAGCAATATGCATTAATGTTCTTGTTTTTGCATCGTATGAAGATTGAAATCATATTCAATGTGATATGTCAGAAATATAGTGGGCCGTCAATTAGGAAATGGATGCGCGTGTCTTTTGTCAAGGTCCATTATCCTCTATTTTTGAATAGCTGTATAGGTTCAATAGGCTGCAACGTCATAGTTGTACTGTGGTCTGTATAGTCCAACATCCTGTAGTAAAATAAGCACCCGTGTCGTTCTATGACGTTTGTATTATTTTGTATTGTTTGGCTTAGTTTATGTTTAGAGAGGCAAACTCCAGCCTGTAATTGTGAATATGGCTCATTATGGGCGTAGTGATGTAGGTTGTGGCCTATTTGAGAAGCCTGCTTGGGGCAGAGAACGGTCCACTTCTGAGGAATTTCCCAGTTTGTTGATTGCTTTCAGCTTCCAATATTAATAGGCCTAACAGCCCATGGCTTTGCGGGAGAAATACCCCGAATTAAGTTGTTGGCCACTTTCATGCTATAGACCCATAGATGGTCAATGTATTGATAGTATTTCAATATATGGGATACATTCAACGTTTGTTATGTACATTTTTTTATTAAATGTAAAACAAATTCATGGGTTTGGTTACACAATGGCTGGCAATGAGGGTATACGCGCATTTACTCATGGAATCAAGCACTCCCACCAAGTCAAGACATTTCCTTTAAAATGTTAATGGTAAAATATGTAGCAAACTCACACAATCACACATTAAGCTAAAATTGGTTTTAATCATATTATTTAGATCGCTTAGGTGTCACAAAGACTCAAATAGGGCCCTGCAGGGCGACCTAAAGTTGTGGCCGAGATAAAGAACAAGCTAATTTAATTAAACTGTTTGTATTTATGTGTTGAATCCCAGATAAATAATAGGATTTTCTGTCCATTATGTGTTTCTAAACAGCAGAACCAATATCTGCCAGACAGCCCGCGCTCCGACCGCACGTTCACAAACAGCCGGAGAAGACCACTCGTGTCAGAACCGTTCTCAACGAAAAACAGCTTCATACTTTGCGGACCTGCTATAACGCGAACCCCAGACCCGATGCCCTTATGAAGGAGCAGTTGGTGGAAATGACAGGCCTTAGTCCACGAGTCATCAGGGTTTGGTTCCAAAACAAGCGCTGCAAAGACAAAAAGAGAAGCATCCTGATGAAACAGCTTCAGCAGCAGCAGCCCAACGACAAAACGGTGAGAACCAGTCTCACGCTGTTCATGACAAACAGCCTAGTCATCGCATGCCTTTATGAATATTAGACCTATTTATTGAATCGTTGAGTCTTAGCTATATCTGTTGCCTGTGCACACGCATGTTCGCACGCTGTTATACATTAGCCCACATAACCACGAAATACATGATCAGGTGTGAACAGTTTTTATTTTTGTAATGATGGTCAAAATGCGTGCTAATTTTGACCTTTATTGACAATTAGTTTATCTGGGACTATCTGCAGAATATCCAGGGAATGACAGGCACCCCAATGGTGGCCGCCAGTCCAGAGAGACACGACGGTGGTTTGCAGGCAAACCCAGTGGAGGTGCAGAGTTACCAACCGCCTTGGAAAGTCCTAAGCGACTTCGCACTGCAGAGTGACATAGACCAGCCCGCATTTCAACAACTGGTGAGTACACTGCCAAAATGAGAGTGAGGCACAAAACTAGCGTTAGACAAACGGAAAAAAGCAACAATGTTATCCTAGTCGTCATCACTGCTGTTTTACATATTTTTTCTAGATCAATTATTGTGTCTAATTATTGTCGCTTATTCATGTATTTATTTAATTTAAATAAGATGAGCGTGACACTTTTTTTGGTTAATTTTGCGTTGTTGTTTTATCAGGTAAATTTCTCGGAGGGGGGACCAGGTTCAAATTCAACGGGGAGCGAAGTTGCATCAATGTCCTCTCAACTTCCAGATACACCAAACAGCATGGTATCGAGTCCTATAGAGGCGTAGCCGATATGGACTGTGACAATATCCCATATTTCTTAATACGAGGGCAAAGGGCGGACTGAGATAGGCTCGGGGTTGAAACTGTCACTCTTGTTAATGCCACCTGAAGAGAATCATTCCCCAGCTGCACGAAGCCTCTTTATCCGAACAACCCCTGGTTGTATTTTTACACTGTGAAGACAATCATGGGATTTATTAGATCCATCCATATGTCCATCCTGCAAAACAACCTTTGTGAAGATCACCGTGGTGTAAGAAGCGTGTTGCAAGGACAGAGCATCTGCCTGAATACATGTCTACGAAACAAATGGATAGATTTCGCCTCGTCCGTGACTGGTGCTGCCCGTTGGAACTGCTTGGTTACAGTTTTGCCAAAAAATAAACATAAAATATCCATGGACCTCTAGGAAATTCTGAACTTCACTGAAGATTAAATTGTCGCAATGCTGTGCGCAGTGTTTCAATATACAAACTGGTGATTTGTTTCCATTAAATAGCTTGACTTGAGGTTCATCATCGATATGGAGAGGATAGCAAATATTGCTTTTCTGTGTTTGTTACATTATCTCCTAAAAGCCCAAGTTCTAAAGCATTGCAACAAGGTATACCTCTATTTTGCCACAAGCTTCGTGGGACTTTTGTGTGTGAGTGTGTGTCCGTCCAAGAATATTTTTCTTTCCCAAAGATGTGTATAGTTATAAGTTATAACGACAGTTAGCTCTGGAAAAAGATTTTCTTTGTTCGTTTGTACGTTCCTGTACAACAAAATTATTTATTATTTATTGTCGAAAGACTTGCCACTTTTTGTGTAACTTTCTTTACTGAAGTAAAAAGAAAAGATTGTACCGTGGTCTCTGAATTATCTGTCAGCATTTCGTGTCTTGACCTTTCTTAAATACAATGTAAAAAAACGCCATAGGCCTATGTAGAAATACCGTCAGGATTATTTCACTAATAAACCTTGACTTCATGAGAGCCATACATCCGCTTCACCTCTTGTTGCACTCTTCCTCAATCCTCCTAGATTTTAATCATATGGCCCCAAAACAGGTTACGCATACTGGCACACTGACTTTTGTCAGTGTGAAACTTTTTCGCATGTACTTGGAAAATGTACTAGGCCTACTACGTTTTTTATGAACCCAATATTGTTTAGTTTTCACAATGATTGTAGTTTTACTTATAATAGAGGCGCATTGTCGCTAAGACGGTCATGATTCAAACATGTCTTTCAAATCGTGTCTTATGTTTAAAACCTTTCGCTTGAAATGGAAGATGTAGGCCTAATTAAAATAAACAAATAGACCTACGTCGGGAACATAGCCTATCCGAAAAACCGGAGCCGTCCTTTAGAAGATAACAGTAATTCATAAGTTATAGTAAAGTGAAAACTATTGCTTTTTTTGTTTACACATTCACCTCAAAGTACTTCTGGTAAACCATTTTTTAATAGATTACGAATGACCTCGTCCAAATAGTTTATGGGCTTGGACCGACGATAGTCTACTGCACTGTAGCGATAGTCAACCCGCCGCAGGCCAGAAGCAAAAGGCAGAGGATTGCATAGTTCTTGGTCACAGTGTGCAGTGAACCTATACTGGTGACAGTTGGTATATTTGGTTAGTGTGCCAGGGGCATGCATACTATGGTTCATATTTGCAATGTTATTATTGCATCAATATGGTGAACAAATTGATATGAGAATGTCTAAATGCCAATATTGTGGTTTACGAATCGTAACCTAATGATGTGCACAGATTTGGAATCAGTCGATAGTCATCGTCAACGATTATCAGATGTGTCTTAGCGGTACTTTGTTTATTGCTTTGTCAGTTACTTTGAATTCTAAATTCACCACATGATATTCAACTATAGGCCTGTTGCTTACTCCATATTATAATATGGTATATTATTTTATAGATAGGCTACATATGGGAAAAGCATAATCATAGTTTAATTGTCCACAGATCTTTTGGGGTCAATTCATAGTTTAGGTTATTTAATCTAAATCTTACATTTGATTTGAAGGTAGTGTTATACTTTTCTACATTGGGTAATAATTTCAAGGTAGTTTATCCCAGCTGGGCCTGATGAACAGATGTGTTCACCGTGTCACATCTACAATATTCCAATTAGGAATAGAAATATTGACCAGGGTAAGACCAAAGCAGGAATCTAGCAGCAAATTCTGGCGGTGTTATGTAGGTCTTTGAAGTGGCAGGCACATCGACACATCACACAAGCGTACAGCACTTCCAGGCCACTCTCACTCATCGTACACTTCACACAGTGGTTGGAGAGGAGCTTAGTTTATGGTAAAACGGAGCAGGCTTTCGGAAGCTGTTTGGCACTGAGATACACCTCCATATGAAGCTGTTTGGCACTGAGATACACCTCCATATGAAGCTGTTTGGCACTGAGATACACCTCTATATGAAGCTGTTTGGCACTGAGATACACCTCCATATGTTCTCATCTGGCTTCAGATCTGTTTTTGCACTAGTCTTTGTGTCCAAATTAAGTTGTACGATTTAACGTACAGTACTCGACCCTTTCCTCCTGTCTCCAACATCCAACAGCTTGTTCTCTCTCTAACGAGAGGCTCTCCTCCCCCCCAGACAGAGACACTCATGACATGGATGTTTAGAGAAGTGACGGTCAGGCCTGCATGACTCACAAAATACAGAGAATATGACCGACTGAGAGGCGAAAGACTGGGAAGCTACGCCTACTGCGTTTGTTATTCACATAGCTCCGCTGGTGAATCCCATCTGACCACATCGTCTTCTGCCGTTCTCCCGCGGCATGGAGCACAGGCTGCTAATTCACCCTCTTTTATTGCACCAAACCACACGCTAGAGTGGAAGAATATGGCAACCCAGTGGCAATTGCACTGGTCTTTAGCTCCCTGCGTCTACTTAAGCTAGATGCTTGACTTAAATTGCATCAGTTTGTATTACGAGAAGATCTAGAGTACCACCGTCACCATGGTTTGTGTCACTAGTGCTTTTCAAGCTTTTTAATTGACTCGGCGGGTCGGATCATTAGCCCGGGACCCAGTGATGGCTCACAAGGACACATTCTAGCTTTTAACGACAATACCTCAGTGTGACTCTCAGGTGGTGAGATTGCTGTGATGTGGTTTACTAGGTGGGATATCATTATCAACAGAAAAATATATTCTGCTCGTCCATACTTCATGTGCATGGTACATCATTTGAATAACATATCTCTGCTCTTTTGTGGTTAACCAGGAAAGAAGCTAAGGACAGGAATATCACATGTATCACGTCTGTTTTTTTAGGAGTTGGCAAACCTCTCTCAACATATTGTAATTACATCTAAACATTGCTCTGGTCTGTTGATACGCAGATGAACTCTGTGAAATATTCATCACTGGACAAGTGATATACAATATGAATAATATAACTCGACAATATGAATAATGTACTCTTTATGTGAAGGCTCGAAGATGGGAAAGGATAATCCTACAAATCTTTGCCTTACAAGGAACCAGTTTGTGTGCGGAGGGGTATTTTGTTGAGTCACCTCTTCACCCTTTACTGGTCTGACAGTGGGGTAGACGTATGGAAGTACAGCTCGTTTCACAACACCCTGCTCCTCAATCACATATGCAGCTAGCAGGGAGGGGGAGGGGGGGGGGGGGGTGGACCACGATACTATTTCCTGGATGAACAGCATCTGTCACATCACCAGAAGCTTCCCAGGCTACCTACAACCCCGCACGTACTCCGGGAAGCCCATCACACCACTTTACGTGGCTCTGCAATCACCTGCAGACGCAAAGGTTTGCGTTTGTCACAAAGGCAAAAATATATGTATGACGACGACGACAACACAAAAAGCATTGCCGTAAGTGTTTCTTCTATTTTGAGCTCTTAGCAGCGAGGCTAATTTTGTTTAGCAACACAGACACACACATACATACACACACAGAATGGCTCTCTGGAAATACAGACAGGCAGATCCACTGCCCCAAAATGCCTGTTCTCTGTGTGAAAGGGGGCGCTGAGCAGGGGAGCCTGGAACAAAGCGTCCTGATAGAATACCCCTCAGGTCTGTGGAGCTCCGTCACTGTATTCATGGTTCTGTGGTGTAGCGGAACAAAAGCTGCACTGTATCTTGTGGAGGCCGAGGGAGACAGGTCCCTGGATGAGACGGCATCGAGCTGAAAGGGGAAAATGAGCGCAGGGAGCATGGGGGCTCCCAGGGGTCCGAGACCTGCCTCCCAAAAGCTTAACACTGGATGAGAAGGGGAAAGATACACACCAGCACACACACACCAGCACACACACACAGCAGCACACATGTAGCATGTGAGGTGTTTAACTATCTAATATTGCCACATCTAGTGGCTTACGTAAAACCAAAAGGAAAAACAAGCCCAAACTATTCTATAATAACTAGATCATCCAGAACACATTCAGTATTGGATGAGATGGGATTCCCTCTGGGAAGACTGCCTAGATAACTTCTCTGAAGACAATGTTCAAGTGGTTTACAGTCCCCACAGAAACACCCCACAGAAACACCCCACAGAAACACCCCACAGAAACACCCCCAAACAGTCAGGAAGCCATCGTGTTACAATCCCAAATCCTTCAAACGGGCCAAGGCAGATGTAGTTTGAAAACTAAGAACCTCTGGAGATTTGGGCTGTTTGGTGGCAGACGTGGGCAGCTGGGAGTGAGAGAGATGGAGAGAGAGAGTGAGAGAGAGAGAGTGACAGATGGAGAGATGTATAGATGGAGATAGAGAGAGTTGGAGACAAAGAGACAAAGACAGAGAGAGATGGAGAGAAAGTGAGATGGGGAAAGTAGTAGACGAGGGGGATGAGGCCGTGTTTTTTAGACTCTTCCGGAACGTGTCGATGAGAGGGTTACACTCAGAGTGTTGCTTGTCAGAGGCGCGTGTGAAAGACAACGCTAAGAGCAGTGGTGGGACCCAGGAGCCCAGCCTCTCCGCCCACGGTGACAGGCCTGTATGCTGAAAGAGTACACTTCAACTGGCCAGCCTGCCTGCATCCATCTCCCACACCCCCCCCTCACTCTCCTGGGTGACTGATTTGACTCAACAAGGCCACATCAGAGACAACACAGCAACTGTTGGAACTGGATGTGAAGGAAAAGTTTACTACATAGGTATGCGCGTACCCTGTTTGGGTTTTACCCTTTTAAACAGAGCTACCTGAGGAAAAACTGACAAGGAAACGAATATCTCCCCTGTGGATCTTGCAGAAGCCTTGGACTACAGTTCAAGTGGATTTAACCTATAAACAAGGACAGCAAGGTACAGCCCATACAGGAACACATTAACAGTTGTATCTTCCCTGGGTGGAGGTCATTTACCCTGTTTGACAATCACACACACATCCCTTTTTAAACATTTTACATTTAGCAGATGCTCTTATCCAGAGCGACTTACAGTAAATACAGGGACATTCCCCCCAAGGCAAGTAGGGTGAAGTGCCTTGCCCAAGGACACAACGTCATTTGGCACGGCGGGGAATCGATCCGGCAACCTTCTGATTACTAGTCTGACTCCCTCACCGCTCAGCCATCTGACTCCCTGTAGCTCAGACCACAACTGAGCCTCATACCTTCCTCGCTGCCCTCCCCAGCATCTGTCTCCAAATCACCTTTCTCAATAAGGAAACTAAACAACACATGACACGATTGTAGACTGCCAAATGTCCTTTAAAAAAGAAAAGCACATCCATAAACCAGTACTTAGTTCGATGACAGATTAAACTTTCAAATAAGCAAATGTGAGTTAAATGCACCTGCGGTAGACCACAGATAGTCATCTATGCAGTTTCATCCAATAACGTGAGTGAACCTTTCTGACTAGGTGTATCTAGGCAACAATATGACACCAGCAAGCAATTTTATATGCCAACACTCTTTTCTCAATCAGTACACAAGCATTCAAAAGAAATGCATTTCTTATCCATGACACCAGAAGATATTTTACTCACATTCAATGACTTACATTCATCCATTCATATTCTTCTTGATTTCTTCTAAAAGGATATTGTAGAGGCTTCAGTGTGGGTTATGCAGATAAGGCTGCAACTTAAAAAGCTGCTCAGTCATATTCACAAGCTAAAATGTCTGGCTTGAACTGTTGTTCCCTGTGTTTGCTCACTGTGGTTCCCCTGAAAGTCATTGGGGGTATTAGAGAGGCCACAGTGATCACAGAGATACCATCTTGGAAACCAAGGTAACACAAATCCACAGTAAGCATAGGTCAGACTGTCCTGAACGACATCTCATTAGACTCCATCCCCCGGTCTGCTCTTTGCTTGATTTCTGTCTCACAGGATTTATACAGGATCTGCCGTCAAAGCCAACTTGGTTTAACTGAGAGAGAGTTTAGCTAAGAAGCTGTAAACATTTAGGGTATATTGGTCTCTCAGTCATCCACGCTGTATGAACCATCTTTCTCTACACACGGATCAACATTGAGAGGAACCTTTGTCATTCTTCATTTGACTCTAAGTTGCTTTTTGCTGACTGCTTCGATTCTTCCTTAAAGACGTATAGTAGTGAGGTATTGAGACGCTGTTCCTCTAGTGTGTTAGAAACCACAAGAACGTCTCTCACGCTGTTACAGCTTGATCGGCTCGCTAGCTTTTACCATCAAGGATTCCTAAAAAGGCAGTCAGTGAAGTACTAACGAAATATGCCTTTTTAAAGTCACTGAATTCACAATCGTTTTCAACATTCTTAAATCTGTGTGTAACACGCGTTAGAGAATGTGTTTAGGGTGAGACGTTTAGGTTAAACATACTAGTTTCACCCTCCCAAGACTACTACCTGCCTCTGTTACCTGTGTAGGCTGTCAAAGAAAAGAAAAATACAACAACTAGTTAGTTAACCAGCCTCCTCTGGTTTACAATTCTGGTCAAATGACACATGGAGTTATCATAAATCTGCCCTGCAGGCCTGCCATGCAGCGGCAAAATGGTAATAAACGCCACAAAGCATATTAGGAGGCCAGAACAGGTGGCAGAGCAAAGCCCTTCACATAGCAGGAAGATCTCTGATAGTGCTGACAATGACAGGAGTCACCTTCCTCTGGTGTCTTCATTACCTCACATAGGGAAACAAAATGATGTGGCTCCCATGGAAGAGGTAAGAACGGCTCAACCCACACATACACCTCTACATACACTCTGTCTCTGTCTCTGTCTCTGTCTCTCTCTCTCTCTCTCTCTCTCTCTCTCTGTCTCTCTGTCTCTCTCTCTCTCTGTCTCTCTCCCTCTGTCTCTCTCCCTCTCCCTCTCCCTCTCCATCTCTCTCTCTCTCTGTCTCTCTCTCTCTCTGTCTCTCTCTTTCTCTCTCTCTCACTCTCTCTGTCTCTCACTCTCTCTGTCTCTCACTCACTCTCTCTCCTCCCTCTCTCTCCTCCCTCTCTGTCTCCCCTCTCCCTCTCCCTCTCCCTCTCCCTCTCCCTCTCCCTCTCCCTCTCCCTCTCCCTCTCCCTCTCCCTCTCTCTCTCCCTCTCCCTCTCCCTCTCCCTCTCCCTCTCTGTCTCCCCTCTCCCTCCCTCTCCCTCTCCCTCTCCCTCTCCCTCTCCCTCTCCCTCTCCCTCTCCCTCTCCCTCTCTGTCTCCCCTCTCCCTCTCCCTCTCCCTCTCTGTCTCCCCTCTCCCTCTCCCTCTCTCCCTCTCCCTCTCCCTCTCCCTCTCCCTCTCCCTCTCCCTCTCTGTCTCCCCTCTCCCTCTCCCTCTCCCTCTCCCTCTCCCTCTCCCTCTCCCTCTCCCTCTCCCTCTCCCTCTCTGTCTCCCCTCTCCCTCTCCCTCTCCCTCTCCCTCTCCCTCTCCCTCTCCCTCTCCCTCTCCCTCTCCCTCTCCCTCTCCTACTCTCTTTCTCTCTTTCACTTCCACAAAAAGCATACACACCCCCTTGGCCCCCTTACTGGCAACACACAGCATTTGCTTTTTAAAAGCAGAGGAAAGACACAATTCTACTTTTACCTGCTTGGCTGATGTCCAGAGTAGATAGCTCCTATAAAAAATGTAACAAGGGTACACCTTAATCATTTGTTCAGGAGCCCAGTCAGCTGAGACAGCAATGCCCTGATGCTTTCAGACTCAGTGGATGTTTCCATTCATCCTTGGTGCTTACTGGAGGCTGGTCATGATCCTCACTGACAGGGAGGGCATGGAAAGAGCCGGAGGTTCTGATTAGGTGGTCTGCTCCATAAAAGCTGTGGTGTGGCTGTGTGTGTATGGACGAGTGTTGTGTGTGTGTGTGTGTGTGTGGAGGAGTGGTGCAGCAGGAAACAGGAACAGGCAGGAGGAGGAAGTCGCTGGACTATCTCACTTCACCAAATTTCATGAGAGAATCCCAATGTGATTTAAGACGGCCATGTTGCCAGGGAGAAACACTGCATCCTGGTACTGAACAGAGGGACAGTCTGGGTCTGACTATCGGGGTTTAAGTGATTGTTTTCTATCTTCTAACCTTAAACCCTATTCAAAGAGATCATAATTTATAGGCAGTTGTGATATATATTTAATGACTGGCTTCCTTGCATAAGACATAATGGTAGGTACACTCAGTTGAACAGTGAAACCAAGCCTGTCCAGATTGCTGTCTTGTGGTCTCTTCTATTTGACAATTCTTGTTCACTTTCAGTTTTATTCCTACACAGTCCACACACAGCACAGCCCACACACAGCAGGGTCCACACACAGCAGAGGTATTTTCTGTGTCTGTGCTGACGATCCACAGTGCTGCTCGCCCAGACATGAGGAGAACTGTTTTTCCATCGTTTCTAAAACACACGTTCTCAAAGCGGTCCGCAGCACTGATGGCCTAGCTTTTGCTAACAGCTAAGCTGTGACGATTGCGTTGGGGTTCTGATCTGATTCTGTTCCGCCGTCCTCTGAATCAGCAGTAGTAAGACTGGGGCAGAACAGGGACAGGTGTTTGTGCACGCGTGGGAAACAGAGGGTGGATTTGAGGCACTCAAAGTGACATCCTGTCACAGCCTATCATTGCACGTGGATCTATCACAGAGACACTCTGAGAGAAATCATAACTGCACTTGGCCTTACAGCACTTAGCACAGACATAAAACCTGAGAGTTTTGACCTTAGTTGTTTTATTCTGGGCTGTTTATGTGTGGTCAGGGTCGTCGCTGAACATGTTACACAAACATCGCAAACCATAACAAGCTTGACTGTAAAATCATTGAATGAGCTCTTATCCACCATGCATATTACACCAGGAAATTGATTCCACCCCCTTCTATTTATTTGACAGAGAGGGCAGGCCTCTTGATGCACTGCCTGGGAAAAGCAACACAGTCTTTGTATGGCGAACCAGCAATAACAACAGCCCTAATTAACAACAGTAATTAATACATCAATTAAAAGAATACCAACGTTAATCACAGGAAGATGGTATAAAGCACTGAAACAAAACTACATCTAAATTGCAGGATTTCCTTCGCCCGCTATGAGATATTCCAGCTGATTATGATCCCATAGCCCACCGCTATAAGAGATTTCTGCTGGGGTCTCAATAGAATATCTTAATGGAAGATTTGAGGCTTATGAAGAGTGTTCATTTGAGAGGCTGCTTCTCTCTTCAAACACACGGGAGCTCTTGACATGAATGGTTACGAGGGTCCTCCACTGGTTCTGCACGAGCCGTGTGCAGCCATGACAACTATAACGTCTATACGGTCTGAGAAGACCACAGACCCCTGCCTGCCACGTCAACGAGCTTCGTTTGATGAATTCATGACAGTGCCTGACAGAACGCTGGGAAGATGCTGGTGAGGTTGAACGTAATAAAAAATACAAATTGAACATGAAAACCATGTGAAACCACACCTTCAATGCAAGTGTTAAAACATGTTATTTAACTGGTCAAAAGTGTGATTGTGTACTAATCTAACTAATGTTGCATGTTTTATCAAAGCAACCTACAGGGGAGGGATTTGAACTTGCAACCTTTAGACTTGTAGTCCAACGCTTCACAACTGAGCTGAACTGCACATATAAAAGTGCATGTGTGCTATGAAAACAAATATTTCAGCACTATATATTCTTGATATTGCATGTAAAAATATATTTTTCTAACAAAGCATCAGCAAAAAACAACAACTAAAAGCTGGTTGTTTCCTTGTGCCTCTGCTGTCTGTGGGCTCAGGGACAGCTCGGCTGGTTCTCCGAGGGCCTGCTAGCCTTGTCCGTCCTGACATTCACGCCGGCACAGTAATGATCCTAAAAGCTGCAATTAGTCTGACTGTCACGTTCTGGGGAAGCGCACGCTGCCAACAGAGGCTTCGGTCCACGAGGGGAAACTGCACCTATTATTCCCAGTGGGATTACTCCTCTGGAGAACGCTGCATTTCCCCTCCTCCTCTCCCTCTTCCTCTCCCCCCTCCTCCTCTCTCTCTTCCTCCTCTCCTCTCCTCTTCTCCCTCCTCCTCTCCCTCCTCCTCTCTCTCCTCTCCCTCTCTCTCTGCAGAGGGAGTCATGCCCCTGTTATTACTTTCAGTTCTCTGACACGGTTCGACAAGCACAAACAGCAAGCGTGCAAACATAGTTTGATGTAATATTTTTACATTCTTGTCTCTGACATTCTCAAGAGTTTGAATTCATGTTAATGAATGTGATTGTTGTTGTTGCTTGATCTGGGTATTGGGGTCTTTGATTTAGTTCCTTATTGTTTATTATTAGTGAAATTCATTGTTAATGTTATGGAAGTCGATTCCTACCAGCCTGTAACTTCTGGTCTGTTGCCAGTCTGTGGCCAAAGTCAATTTTCACCAAATGTAATTAATTAGATAGACAGTTTATGACCTCAGTAACTGGGTGGATGCAGCTGAATGAATAGAGAGGTAGACTCAGGCCACACAGAAAAACACTACTTTAGTCGACCCACATGTAGGGAACCTAATACCCTAGCTGTTTCTCTAACTAGAACTAAGCATAATATCCTAGGGCAACAGACTCGCTGCCATGTGAGCTTATTAGCGAAGAAAGGAAAGCTATTGATCGGTTATCTGCTGTTGCTGTTGCAATGTGCAGGTTCTCTAATCCCACCTGTGGATGTTTCTTGGGAATGTTTCACAAAGATTAGAAGGGATGAGCTTCCAGTTGGAAAAAAACAGTCAAAAGAAGAGATGCAACCAAACGACACCAGGTGGGTAAATCCATAAAACTCCTGGCAAACACAGACAGAAAAAAGGGGGAGAAAATCATTTTAATTAGCTGAGTGAATGCGAGTTGTTGAATGCAGGGAGTCAGGGCCTGACTGCTTACATTAAAATTTGTCTAATTTTCTGTGCAGGAAAGTCTCATCTGAGCAACCCTGGCCACAGTCAATCATGTTAAAAGCTATGGGTGCTTAATTTGATTTACCAATATAAAATGCAAATGAAGTGATTAAGTGGAGCAGAAGGCAGGACTAGCTGCCTCTTTCAGGCCATCAAGTTAAATAGGACCAGACAGGAGACTGGCGGCAGATACAATGTTTTAGCATATTCGTTTGATTAGAGTTACGAAAATTTAATTAACGTGGCTAATTGCTTGACAAATTGCTCCACGTTGCTAAAAAGGATGATTTTTTTTCTCAATACGGTGCTACATCACCAACTCTCTGCCCCCTCCATGGATGATTTCCAGCCCCAAATGGGCCTGGCCAATACGTGAAAAGCCTAATTAAATGAATGGAAGATGGCACAACAGTCCTTACAAAAGCGAATGAGATAATGCCTGTAATTAGGCTTGGTGGACTTCTGTAGCTGTATGCTGGTGAGCCCCACTTGGGCGACGCTAGGCTGCTGCTGGAGAGATACATCTAATAAGTGAACACTGGTTTAGTGTTTAAGTGAAATCTCACAGGGATAAGGCAGCCCCCCCCCACCCCCCTCTAATGCATCCCCTTCAGTAAAATAGGTGGCATATGTTAACAATTCAAAGACTGTGTTGAAAACAAAGCATGAGTAGTTCTGTCCTCCTATGTGATTACTGTAGATCCCTCTCTGATATGAAGCTTTGTTAAAACACCAATTTAGTTAATGGCACTTTAGAGCTTAAGAAATGTCTGTACTACTTGTGTGATTTTGTCAGATGAATCAAGAATAAATTCTTTCAACTGAACAAAAATCTTTTTTTTGCCAAGACTAGATGTGAAGACTTATTCTGTTGTGTTTGTATTCTCCTGCACACTGCCATGTTGAGGTTTATGATGTCAGACATTTATTATTTGTGTTCAATATTAGAAACAATTCTTTGTTTGCTGACAAGCTTACAAACGCTGCCCATTACAACCACAAAACTGCACAATAAGACACTGCAAAGCTGCTAACAGATATCATCCTCAGGTCTACTAAGACGCCTGTGATAATTGTTACATGGTAATAACGCTTGTGATACTTCAAAATGTTGTTGGTTCATCCAAACATAGAGTAATGATAATTTATTGTAATCTAACACACACACACAATTTGTCTCGAAGGAATACAGATCTTCAAAGATAGTTGTCGCAGCAGCCATACAACGTATTTACCGATTAGAAACAGACATAGTTTAGTACGTAGTGCACAATGCACACACACACACGCACACAAAGAGTAGCTCAGCAATATGACACAGTGTACCTCCCGGCATATTTTAGTTGTGGAAAACAAGAGTGCTTACAGTATATCTATAATCCCCTGTCCCTATGGACACCGTCTGCTCACAACATCAGCTTTCATCAGAAGAACATCCTGTCAGAAGTTGATTTGCTTTTTGAATACAACACGAAACACCAGCCACCAATCAAGCCAAACAAAGGAAGGCTTTTAATAAACCATAAACACTTCTCTTAATTAGCTGTCTTGATCATTCACTTAACGATTCTGAACGTATTACCATCTTCAGCTTGGAGGTAACTGTGTTACTGTATCTCTGTTGTGTAAATTCTTTGGGCCTTGCAATTAATCCCACGTCTGTTTTATGATCGGTTTAATGGCCTGTTTTATTTCCTGCTTCCTGTCCGTAATTATCAATGAAGATGCTAATAAATTAAATTTGAGATACCCAGCCATCGCTAATTAAAAATGATTGTTTCATCTGACAACATTGCGGCCATAGTAGAGATTCATCTTCAAATAATATGCTGCCCCTCAGTACCACAGAGCAAGAGCTTTAACAGCAAACTAGAGAGGCCACGATCACGCTTGACTGGAGATCACTGCTTACTGTACCAACAATAAAATATACCTCGACAGTACGTGCTCCAATCATCTTGGAGGAGGGGTTATTGGATTACGGAAGAGCTAAGCTCAGTTGGCCGAGCCCAGTTTGTGAAATAGGATCACAAGGTTTTGTAAAACCCTACTGACAAAGCAGACTTGCTTCTTAAAATGGATTGGGGCTTTGTCAAAGTTACCCCCACATCGCCCACTCTGAATCTGAGAGTCCACTTGGGGAGGCTTGTAATCAGAGGAAACTAAAACCATCTGAAAGTCAACAGGTTCTCATGGAGGCTTTCAGAAAGAAATCGGGTGTTTGGAATTTTTTTGAAATAAATATTGTGTTTGCTCTCATCTCAAAATAAAATTCTAACCGAAAAATGTCAACATCAAGGTGTAAAGAGACGCAAGTTTAAAAGACTAAAAACGTAAGCTGGCATTTTCTCAAAGACAAAACATCAGACAGTATCGGTAAAATCTAGACTCTAAACCTCATTACACCTAAATACCTCAATTCAAAGATATACTGAACATTGGAGGGGAAAATTAAACCAAAACCATGGGAGTCCATGACATTGGTCTAGTACATCCTGAGAGCTTCCACCTGTCTTTCCCAAGAACAAAATATCCGCCATATTTGTACGTGCTAGATGAATGCCATCCACATCCAATTAAGTTCAACATGGAGCGCACAAAGACGAGCAGAGCACTCTCGATGAAGATCTGTAGAGAATACAGCAATTAGGAGCATCGCTGAAGCATCACTTGTGTGTGCAGCTGTGAACCGTGAGGGGCCGAGGGTAGATAAGTCATAGAGCACTCTTGTACCTGTCTCTCAACATCCACATCCCTACAGGAAGAAGGACATGCTCATGCAAGAAGTACTAGGGCCTTTCCCTATGGATCTGTATGTTATATCATGATATAGGCTGAATGAGGCCGGATATCATTTTCTAGTGCATCATCTAAATCATTGTCAGTTTTTATTGGTCTTTTTTATAAATACCCAGAATTGTCAGTCTGAGATCCATATCAGTGTCATTGGGTCAATCATCTATTCTAACTCATTTGTTTGTTCAAGCGCTGTTGTTGGTTGTTGTAACAAATTAGGATGCTTTTCAAAACATGTATCAGCTTTTAAAATGAGTACCTTCAACTTTCGAACAACAGTTTTAATTACCTTGAGTCCAAACAATTATTATTGTTATTTACAGTATCCAATGAAGCCTTGAAAATGCCCCTTATCACTAACTTGTAAATGTTGAAGTTGGCAGTCTGTCCGTTCAACAGTGGTGCTTAGTAAATTAAGATGAACAGCTAATGATGTGTTTTTTATTGAACTTGTCAATATTAATTTACGTACTGTAGGTTCAAGGTTAATATATGAGAAGGGGTTTTGATATTGAGCCAGAGGCTTCTGGTCTATTAGACCTGCTCCAGCACTCCACCAGTCAGGTTACCAGACAGCACTGACACGAGCATGTGGGAGACAAGATTCTCCAGTCTCACAAGCTAAAATAAGTCAAAAACACATTAACCTGAATACAAGGCTGTCCTCTACAACTAGAGCAAAAGCCATGTACTATCCATTACCTGGCTAACACCATCACCTGGCTAACACCATCACCTGGTTAACACCATCTCCTGGCTAACAACATCACCTGGCTAACTCCATCACCTGGCTAACACCATCTCCTGGCTAACACCATCACCTGGCTAACACCACCACCTGGCTAAAACCACCATCTGGCTAACACCACCACCTGGCTAACACCATCTCCCGGCTAACACCATCACCTGGCTAACACCACCATCTGGCTAACACCACCACCTGGCTAACACCACCACCTGGCTAACACCATCACCTGGCTAACACCATTACCTGGCTAACACCACCATCTGGCTAACACCCTCCTTGCAGTGAAACATGGTGGAGGGAACAGCATTCCACAGGGATGCTTCTCAGCAACGGTCAGACTGGTCAAGATGGATGAACCAAAGTCACACAGAGAGAGAGATCCTTGAGTAAACTACTCAAGAGAGTACACAAGCTCTGTCAGGGGTGAAGACCACTGACCCAAAGCGCACAAACACAACACTCGAGTGGATTGGGGGTAAGTCTGTTGATTGTCCCTGAGTGGCCCAGCCAAAAGGCCAAACTTGAACCCTATGGAAAACCTGCGGAGAGCCCGTGAGGTCACAGTTTACAGACACTCCACATCCAATCTGACTGGGCTTGAGAGGGTCTTCCAGGAGGAATGGCAGACCAACCCAGATGTGCAAAGCTCATCGACACATGCTCAAGAAGACTGTGAAGTGCAAGTGTAAATTTGACATTTATTGATTTGCTTCATATATTTATAGAAAATTTGAACGGTTTTGTCAGTGGATTCATGGCAAAAGTTGTAAATGTTATCTGTAAAACATGTCTGTAGGTCTACAGTCAACACAATCTGGTGAAATAGTTAAGGGATCTGTATTATTTCCGATGGTACCGTGTAAAGATGATGATCAGCTTCAGGTTGAATATATAACCTCTCCATTTACAAACAATAATATATGACACTTCAGCAACTTTTTCATTAAATGCTAGAGAGAAAACTTTTGTCTAAACTCACGACTATGGTCCGAGGAGAAAATGTGCTTCATAAAAAAATGACAAACAACGATCTAAATCTCTTTAACACCCTGTTTGTTTACTGAGCAAACCTTTGTTTGGTTGTGTCAATGTTTTGCAAGGAAGCAGGAGTCCTCCGTGTCTTCTGAAGGTGTGTCTAGGAGGTGGGACCAGGGACCTGCACAAACTGACGTCCAACTGTCGCCGTGTCAACCATTCTTTGACCAAGAAGAGGCAGAGCAAGGTGGTGCACATAATTGCAGGTACGTTCACCGAAAAAATATACAATTTCACAAGGGATAATCTCTGGCTTGTAGGTAGCAAAACAAAATGTGGACAGTGTTCCGTGTAGTCAATTTAAATGTGGAAGAAAGGGTAGTGTTAGCTGTCGGTGTGTTAAAGACATCAGATCATAGCAGCTCTGAGCAATTGTTAAGATAAAACTAAGATCTTTACTGGTGGTGTTGATTTCCTGCTAATTACCCCAAAAGTGTCAAGGACCAATTAAGAAACATGCAGCAAAGCCACATCAATTAATATCCGAAAGAAAAAATTACCTGTGATTCATGTCTTGAACAGTGAACAATCAAACAACAGTCGTGTGACCAACAGCTAGTAAAGGGGTCGCATTTTTTCTGTGTGGGGGGAAATTCGAGCAGCGCTTTCTTCAACTCAGCTCCAGTGCGGTGCGTATCCAGGACGGGACGATGGCCGCCTGGCCTTGTCATTAACGAGGACGTGTCAGCAGGAGCCCAAGAGGCTTGAGAGGTCCTTCCAGAGAGCAGATAGGTAGCACTTACCAGCCTGCTTCAGCTCTTCTGCTGCGCGTGCTGAGGCAGTGTAGTCCTGGTGTTCCTCTTAAGAAGCCTGTTTGTGCTTCAGACACGACACGGAGAGATTACACACCAAGGCCTTTCACCCTCTGCTTGTCAGTAGCCGGGTGACACAAGCTATTAGCATTCTATTTTAAGATGCTCGTAGGCGCTCGCTTTTGGCGTCCTTGTCAGAGTACCCCAGAAAATCCAGATTTCTGTACTTTTTTTTTTCTTTCTCTACCCTCTCTCTCTCTCTCTCTCTCTCTCTCTGTCTCTCTCTCTCTGTCTCTCTCTGTCTCTCTCTCTCTCTACGATAATCCTCTCCTTTCTCTTCACTTGTCTTTTGACGGGGGACAAGCTCAGCTTTCAGGGTGATCACAGGGGTCTGGCTTCCATTCACGAACGAGACAGTGTTCAGACGTCTATAGGGATGACAGCGCAAGTCTGTTTTCCACTAAAGAACATAGCGTTAAATGTTCAAAAGCCCTTTCAGCCACGGCTACATCACTGACTGACCCCATACATACATTTAACTTTATGCAGCAAACGCTATGATGACAAGTAAAATGGTGCTCTGTCTAAGTTTCCGTCTTCAACATACTCTCTGCTTTATGGGACCCTTCAGCAGGTCGAAGGGAGGGAAGGGCATTTCAATAGACAACTGGATACAATGGCCACGTCTTTCAGCGCTGTCTGGTTATTGATAGAAATTAAAGGACAGGGCGATGGGCCTGGTGCCATGAGGTGTACCCTGGAGTCACAGCTACCCATCTTCATCTGAAAAGAGACGGACTTTCTCATGTGACAGCGTTAGATGATAAAAGGCTTTCCAACTGTCGGGAGGATTACATCATTCACTCGCTACTCCCCTTACGTGTATTAGAGACCTTCCCTGACTCTCTCTAATATGTGACATATTGCACATACTAACTTTTTTCTTTTTGTTCTGTGGGTTTATTTTTTGTTTCCTCTTCTCAAGGGGGCAAACAGATGATTGACGTTGCTCAGGGTCTTGACATAAAGGAATAGTTGTGGGCTATTAGGAGGCCGGATGAAAAGATGTGCAATAAAAATGAGTGATATTCAATCCAACTCAAAACAAAACCTTTTATTTCCAAGAGCTAAGGCTGATTCAGGTATTGAATTGATCAACAATGCTTTTTCTCCTATGGGCTTTGTCGTAGCACAATAAGAAGAGGGATCACTGATTGATGCTCCGTCAACATCCTCTTACCTGTGGACTGTGTGGATCCTTTACACAACCTGTCACAGGTGTCCTCAACGAGAATAGATAGGGTAACCTTGCACTTCAGGGGCAACTCAATCATCCACTACTAGTTCATACTATATATGACTGCCTTATCATTTTGTTTCTATATGTTATCCACAGTATAAGAAGAATTAAGTGTGTACAGTGAACAATACAATTGCAGAAATAGGTGGTATACTTCAGTAGTAATACCATACTTTTAAACTGTCATTTATCATTGTGTATTATATAAACACTCACATTAATTCACTTTTTCTAAGCATTATTACGCAAAATTACACACCTTGATGAATTTAATAAATAAGTATAAAGACTGTGAAGTTTGATGCATTTAATCTACTGTGGGAACGATTCCCCCGATCTAAAGCAGACAACCTAGTGTTCTCTGTAAGGGGTAACTACCATGTAGAAGGGATAAAGTGTTCAGAGGAATAAACTGATCTCAAAGCACTCTGTGTTCCTTACCAATTGGGGAAGGTGATTTAAATGCCACACTTCACATAGCAACAGTGAATCGTCAGCTGAATTCAATTTAGCTTCTCCATTTATATTATGTGAAGGCTGTCTGTTCATAACATATCAATCCTAACATCTCCCATTTCCAGTCAGTCTCATGCTATCACCTAAATTACTCTTTGTTCTATCAAAAGGCAAGATGGGACATATAACTACTGTGTTGTGGCCGCAGGGTCGTATCCATCATTGATTCTTGGTTCTATGTGCCTGTGTGCCTGAAATTTGACTTTGAGCTTTTTTAATCAAATTACATGTCAGTTTTTATTGGCACAATTATTTTAAGTTATTTCACCACCCAGGCAAAACTGGATAACTCCATTTATTAGACACTCGAAAATGTGCTGTTGGAAATGATTGTTGCTTATAGGAGCCGTATCGAGTATTGCGCCTATTTCTATGTAGATTAGCTTAACCACACTGTTTAACTCAATAGCTATGATTTGGATACTGGACTGGACTACTTCTGCTGGAATGCAGAGCAAAATAACCAACTGGGTTAACTACACAAGCAAAATATACCGTTTGTCCTTGAGAGTTATTCTAAACTGAGAGAGAGGGAAAAAGAGAGAGAGAGAGTGAAAGAGAGAGAGTGTGATCAAATGTTTTCGGTAACATTGGAAAATATACCTATTTGGAATGTGAAACTTCTAACATAAAGTTCTTCATGAACAATTATTAATAACTGACGTCAAACATCACTTAAATCTTAATAACTATTACTACTACTTGAATTATAGTTTAAGCCTAGTATAAGCATGTGTATTGTAATTTGAAGTAGTGTTACCCAAATTGTCAAAGAAAAATACAGTACTGGCGTCAGATTTGTGAAGTCAGTATATTCTAAATGTATATTCCTTGCAATAGATGTAATATAACATATTTAACCTAACCGTGTCCTCACAAGAACAAATATTGCATGTAGTTGGATCAAAACATTTTGAACAAAACTCAGGTCTAGAACCGTCCATTCCTGAACTGAAATACACAGCACCAGCCTCACTTGTTTACTGTGTAGAGGTCCAACTTAAAAGTTCACAGCTAAACATAGACATGTGTAATACAAATAACCATAACAGTTTACATTAACTTAACAATAACTACAACACCATGTAACTACAACGCTCTTGTTTCTAAGATGCTCTTCTGTCCCCTCCAAACCCCCAATCAGCTGCTCTCCAGCGGGATATCCCCCAGTCAAGGCCCTGCCACAGGACACCTCAACAGATTACACACTAACTGAAACCAGAGGAAGTTCATCACCAGACCAGGGTAGAAAACCAGCACCTCCTGTTAAATATAGCCGGTTATTCTGCCCTTATAAATGAAGGGAAAACAGCCCTTTGGTGATGAGGTCTCACGCTGAGAAGATGAGATGAGACACTGAAGCTGGGGGAGGGAACTGAAGTCTTTGTGTGCCGTAGACGACAACACAGCACGCAGCGTCGTGTTTAGCTGACATACAGTGAAGTATCATCATTAACTCATTAATAATAAACCATTCAAAACCCTTACTGTATGTTAATGATTTCTTTCTTTTTTTAAGGCTAAAGTTAAAACGTTCATACGTTAAGACTGCCACACAGCACCTGAGACAACCTTATACCCTATTAAAGGTGGACGTTTTCATAGTCATCGTATTGATCAAATGCTAGTTTAATTCATTAAACAATACAGTCATTAAGACCTTTTGGTTGCCAAGCCTGTGTGCCGACATCTTCAGAATGACAGATTAGAAACAGGGAGCATGACATCACTGGGTGAGCACGTCTAATCCATACTCAGTCATAGATTAAAGCTCTCATCGATCCGCCAGCTCTACACAGCTAAGACAGCATGTAGAGGGTGTAATATTAAACCTATTGAGGAAATGCCCCTCTGTGTTTAGGAAAAGGGTTAGCTATACGTTCAGTGAACTTTTCTAGTTGTCTTGGGTGGCACTTAGATTCGTTTTCTTCGAGGTACAACGCTCATTTGCTGGCTGACTAAGATGCGTCCCTTTTCTATCTCTGAGAGATCCTGCGCAACTTCCTGGTAGATCTATCTGATCTTCATGGCTCTTTAGTGTGTGCGACACTCCAAGCCGATGTGATCAATAGGAGCTGGGTGGAGGAGGGGCTGGGTGGTGGAGGGGGTGGGTGGGTGGAGGAGGGGCTGGGTGGAGGAGGGGGTGGGTGGAGGAGGGGCTGGGTGGTGGAGGGGGTGGGTGGTGGAGGGGCTGGGTGGTGGAGGGGGTGGGTGGTGGAGGGGATGGGTGGAGGAGGGGCTGGGTGGAGGAGGGGCTGGGTGGTGGAGGGGCTGGGTGATGGAGGGGGTGGGTGGAGGAGGGGCTGGGTGGAGGAGGGGCTGGGTGGAGGAGGGGGTGAGTGGAGGAGGGGGTGGGTGGAAGAGTTGTTCATGGTGTCATGAACCACCTTCATTTAGCACTGCTAAAGTAACTGTGCTTTTCAGCCGAGACAATGCTATTATTGGAAAGAATACGCTTTAGCAAGTACAGAGTGCATGACGTCGTGTAAAGATCAACCACGTGGTGCCAACAAGATGAAATAACTGAAAATGTATTGAAAAAAAGAACAATTTGCATGTGGGGAAAAAAAACTCTTGAGCATGTGATGACAATCACATTGAGACTTGAGTTTGACATACAATACGTGGCTACTTTATGAATAATTTACTAAAGGAAGCAAAGTATATCAGGCCTATATGTTGGCCATACTCAAGACGTATGGACGTGGTATGGGGGGGGGGAAAAGCCCTTTTCTAGGGCTGGTATTTTTTACTAATTGAGATATATTGTGCAATTAGTAAACAAATACCCCTGGCACAATAAAGTCACAGCCACCAGTTTGCCTCATTTAAGCCTCATCATAAAACATTGAAAGGTGTGTGGTGTAAGCGGTGGGTTGCATGTAACCAATTTGTAAAGGAAACCTTCCGGATGTCAAGTGTCCCATTTGGGCCCTGAATGACAGGACGGCACAAGGAGTGAAATCAAACCTCAAAACCTTGTTTATCCACTGGTGTAAAAGACTTTGCACGCACGCCCTCACGTTGAAGCTAGAGTCCAGATTCAGGCCTGCCCTCACTGCCATGAGGCCCAGCTCACTTCCTGTACCTCACTTCCTGTACCTCACTTCCTGCACCTCACTTTCTGCACCTCACTTCCTGTACCTCACTTCCTGTACCTCACTTCCTGCAACTCACTTTCTGCAGCTCACTTCCTGCTCCGGTGCAGTCCTTCAACTCCATCGATTGAGTTCAGTTTGAAAACAGGGCGGTTAAAAGCAGGCGATAATTAATCAAATAATGTCGCTATAATGATGTCACTTCCTTGCTTTACTAAAAATTAATGGAATCATTAATCGTACGGCTGAATTTAAATATTATTAACATCTTTAACAAACTGGAGTTGCTGGAATTAGCCAATTTTCTCCAACTAAAATCAAAGTGCAAAACAGTCAAAAATCCCAACAGAAAGGGTAATCAATATTAGCTGTTTGGCTACTTTCATTAATATAGCAAAATATTGTGACAAACTTTATTTATGTCTACATTTCTGTGTTTGTAAGATTGTCTTCATTTTGAGAAAATTCAACTTCATACAAACACAGTTTCAAACTACAAGATGTTTTTATCCTCGCCAAACTTCTCTCACAGAGGATTCCTGCGTTTCTGTCTCGTAACACAAGACTGACACAACCGTAATAACAGAGCTAATTATCATTGTGTGTTACAGTTCTAAAGACGCCCGTGGATGATAACAATATCTTACAAATTACCGTTTGAGGCATACAGCTAACAATGTGCTAGAGTTTCCTTTTTAAGCTGTCACTGTGTAACCTGGCCTATGAAAGTAAGAAAGGCGTCCACCTTTTGCCCACAAGCAGAGGTTTTATACAGGTTGTCTAAAGGATACCAATCACCTTCACTGATAACAATAGACAACGTAACTGAATATGTGGGATTCCTCTGAACTCTGTAATTCACGCCTGACATGGTTTTTTCTCTGACAAATGTTACAGAGAACATTAAGAGAGTCCAGCTGCACTATGCATGCTGTTACGTATAGCCAGTTAGATGGTATAATAAAACCTGCAAGGTGGCTTTGAGGTATACCAATACAATGGTCACAATTTCCTGCAATGGTCCACTTCAGCTGTTCTAAAAGAAGACTCTCTCTCCCTCCAGCTGTCAAAAAAAAACAATTTAATCCCATCTCGCTCCCTTCAAAGCATCTCTTTTTCTCTCTCTCTCTCCCTCCCTTTTCCTGTCCATCACCTTTTTGCTCCAGTGAGGAACAGCTGTTTGTCAGAGAGTTGCTCTTGTGGGCTTGCCTGACCCCACAGCAACACACATACGCTCTTTCATAGTCAGGTGGCTGGGTTGGAAACAGTATCTCAATGACATAAACCACAAGAGGTTTGAATTGGGGACAAGATAGTTGCAAGGGAACCGAATTCAGGCAGTGCATCCTGTATTCTGATACACTGACGAAGAGAATGCCTCTCATGCAAGAATAAACTGCCGCCCTTGCTCCCTCGAGTCGCCTTTTGCCTTTTTAAACCAGCGAGCGGGCGGCCCGTATTGTCTGTGTTCACGGTTTCACCTTTGCCTTTTTCCCATGGTGGCCCGCTGACTGGAGTCTCTGGCTATCGTCTGTCCCTCATTGGTTATCACCTGACGCTGGGCCCAGCTGTCGTGATAAAGCTCTTGACTGTATATAGTCACGCCAGCGGCACGCTGTCCTTTTAGACAGAAGGAGGACGGTTTGGTTCAGCTTGATCGAATGTTGTTAGATATTCCCAGGCATTCCCGGGGTTACTGTGTGCAGGTCCCTCTGTTAGTTCCTAAAAGGGCCGACATGCACAATGGATGATGGTTCATTCAAATAGTGACTTTCTGGTTGGTTTTCAATAAACTGACATCTAAGGGTTAGGGTTAGGTTATCTTAGGGTTAGGTTATCTTAGGGTCATCTAAGTCGACCAAATCATGTATCGGGACATGCCAAAGCTTATAATGGATTTGAAATTGTATTCCTGCCTATTTTGATTAAACCTGCTTTGCTGGTTGATGGAGATCACTCCATACTGTATGTGCTTTAAGCAATATAAGTATTTTTTTTCTCCTGCTAATGCAGAGAGATTTTAGTTTTTCTAAAGTGACGGACGCATTTATTTGACTGTGAAAACTTTACACTCACAATACACCAGCTAAACACAAAAAGTTATGCAAATTATTCTGAAGAATTTTATTAAAACAAAGGCAATTTTCAGTAGACCGAATATCCTGTATTCAGTCTTCTTAATGGTTTTGGGTACTTCTAACAATTAATTAAACAAAAAGACATAGCTTATAATTAATAGATTCTGAATGAAATAATTTTTGAAATTCTCAATAAAAAATGCATATTTTTATACATCTTCAGTGCATTGTATTGTGTACTTAATTTAACAAAATGAGTAGGCATTGACCTGGACCTGGCAGGTTATACAAAGTGTGATGTCAGCAGAGTTGACAACAGCAGACGACAATCCACCTTTTAAACACAACCGGAGACACCCCAGATCTCCCTAAAAGTGTTAAATATTAGTTTAGTATCTATTGCTCGTACAGGATGACACAAGTTGCTAGCTCATGTTCTAGTTGTCCATCTCAACTCTCCCCACTTCCACAAGAGTAGATAACCCAGCCAGAGGTAAATCAGCTTGGCTTACCTGCAACAACAAACTCATGTGTGTTTAGTAAATGAAGAGGTTTGAGCTATACAAGAGTCTTGCCCGCAAGGTATTAAATATGAAACTCAATGAAAGTGAGAAAAAAAAGAACAAAAAACAACTTTAATCACCTCGACATAGCTGTACATAGCTGTACTCCTTATCGTTGAATCTTTGTAGAACACTACGAGGGCCAATCCACCACCTGCTCCATGTTTCTCCTCCTCCTTGTCTTCCATTTTTCCACCCAACTGCCCCACACAAAGGGAGCCGTGGGCCTCTGAGATGTCCTCTGGTTTGGGTTGGTTTTCCCCCCGTTAGAGACAGGCAACCCCCTTCTGTTCCCTCACACCAAACCCTCAACTTGGGGCCCGACTCGATTTCTCTCCGCAGGGAAAACTGAGCTGAGGACAAGAGAGAGTGGCTTTAGAATCCAGAGCTGAAAGAGGGCAGCTTTAGTCTGAACGACAGTCTATGTGCTTTTGTGTTTCGAATAAACACTGTCTCTTGCCATTGAAACATTGATTCTGGGGCAACTCTTTATAAAGTTGGTTTGAGCTGTAGTTTACATCCTCGTCAACGTCAGTTTACTTTGGAATCATTTTTTTTGCCGTATTTCTCTGGGATTGGTTTGAAGGTACAGTACTCTGTTTTGTTGTCAGTGTTTAAATTATGATCCAAGATGCTGCGGCATAAACATACTGTAAATCTTCGATTCAGACTCATAACGTGAAACATTAAAACGTAATACAATTTATTCCACAAGTGCAACTCTTTAGGAGAGTAACTTTAGGCAAAGCTACGTACCAAATGGTCTAACTCTCAAAATGTCACACATAATTGGAAAACACTGAGTCTGACTGTTTTGAAAGCTGTTTGTAGATCTCCCTCATTTAACAGGTCTTTGTTGTCATTCTCTCCCTGGCCCGCTTAAAGTCTTTTTTTTTGTCTTTCACGAACCTTCTTTCGAGTGGGATCGCATTGTGTTTGCTGATTGGTGCTTTTCATCCGTGGAGTTTCCAGGTGAATAAAGGTCAGGACTAGACTGTGGTTAGGGCCCAGATAGCTCGGCTCACTCGCCCTGCGAACCTGTCTCCATCTGCTCCCTCGGCCTGGTATTGTGTCCCCCTCATACGCATTGAAACCTCTAAGTGTGCTGCCACCTGGTTATCTGTCCTCTGCTCATTGTTCAGCCTTTCTCTTCCCCGCACCAGCCGCAGCTAGCAGAAAAAGCCTGTGGTTGGGCTGCCTTCCACTCCAAGAGCAAGTCCTTCTTTTGTGCCCTTCAGACTATTCTCTATCCCCCCACTGCATGCGCCGGTTTGCCTATTATGTGTTCTTAGCCACCTGGAATCAGGCTGAAAACTAGATGAATTCATGCCTTTCTTCCCAGGCTTTGTCTGTGCGTGTGTTTGTTTTGAACGCAGCTGATCTCTGCCCACTGACTTGGGGGACACTGTTGTGAAAGAGGCAGCCGGAGATTGGAGAGTCTTGCAGTGTTAGCCAAGTGAAGGCAGACATGCAGAAATACGTCGTTTCTGCGTGTGCTGGTGTTTCCTGCGACTGGGCTGCATGATCGCAGCACCAGCCCACTGCTCCGCTCTCTCCTCTCAGTCCGAGACCCCTGACACTGGGACGCCGGTGATCCGGCCTCCCGTCAGAGCGCACACACACGCGCACACACACACACACACACACGCGACTTCCCAGGGGCTCTATTGAACACGCAGTCAGCGTTGTGTCTGTCACTTCTCAAGTTTGCCACCAACAAAAACACAGGGCAATTAAAACACAACATGCAGCACAAGGGCTCGATGTGGGACGTCCTTCAAAGGACCCGACAGGAGAACCTAGCCAGGCTGAGTGGAACGCTCCTGGTCCGACTCAAGAGTCAATCCACACGTCTCCCTCCATCGTCACGGCTCCCGACCCCTACAGAGTGACACCTTGGGCTGCACGCACGGCCGGGGTTATTGTATTTCTAATTAAGTAGACTTAATCTTCTCGGCTTTTGTGGCATTTGTTAAGTGATACGGGCAAGTTGCCACGACAAAGTGACATTTATTAGCCGTCCGGTGTAGCACCTCCCCTCAGAGTCTACCCCAAACAAAGGCAATCAATAATTTGCATTTTAATTTTGCTTGCTTTGGCCACTGAATTTATGGAACTGTTCTTAGAAGTCTGATTATATTTTTTTCTGGGTCCTGTTTTCTCCGAAGGGGTGTGGACAGAGTCGCAAGGGGCCGAGCAGGAACTGTCAGTACTTAATTAAAATGATTGAAGACACATGAAAGGAATAATGAAAATTATGTTTCCCCACAATACAGACCGCATCATTTAAAGTAAACTTGTGTCATAGATCACCACACATTTCATTACACCCCTTCTTTACATGTTTTGGCAGACTTTGAGTTATGAATACTGTAATACTGCTGTACGTATTTATTACCTAAGACGCCCTATTAATTGTGGGACTGTGAAATAGCCTCCTCCTGGCACATGCCAGGCCTTGATTAAACCTCGTCTCAAACGTCCACTCGACTCATTGCAAGAACAGGAAGTCTTAACATCAGCACAATGCGTATGAAATATGTGGGTGTGGTTAAATACTGAATTTGCCCCTGATGATGACGACATGGTACTTTTGGAGAGCTGGATTTGGAATTTGAAATTCCTCTCTTTGGAATTTTTGGAACATAAATACAGCATTAAAAACACATGACTGCTCAGTGGCATTATCCCAAGTACACACACACACACACACACACTCGTTGACAACGTACCTCGTCATTCAAGATCTTAAGAAACAGAAGCAGCGTTTTGCCGGGTGCACCCTGAAGCCCGCTCCTCACTTTCACAGGCTGGGTGGATGTTTGGAGACTTCTGTCCTCACCTATCGGCTTTCAGGGCAGGATAAAAAAGGGCCTCAACACTTTTGTCACAGGACTGAAAGAGTCACATCTCTCTGCGGGTCATTATGGGCGAGGGGCCAGTGCTTCTGCACCTCTGACCCATTTAAACGCCTCTGACACTGCCTGGAGCTCAGAGTGAACCCTGTCTGTCCTGGTAAACATGGCAGGGAGAGAGGAGAGAGTGAAAGGAGGAAAGAAGGAGGGGAGAGGAGTGAAAGAGGAAAGAGTGAAGGAGGTAAGAAAACAGGAGGAGAAAGGAAAGGAGGAGAGGAGACGAGGGGAAAGGAGAGGAGAGAGGACAGGAGGACAGAGTAGACAAGGGTAAAGGAGCCTCTTCAACAGGTTGTTCACTAAAAGGCTTATTTGTTATTTAATGAGTGTTTTTTTTTAAAGCAGCTATATTAAAGCATCATGAAGCCAACACCACACAGGTCATGACACCTTTCATCCTAAATATATTACTTATTTTATATTACTTACTAATTATTATTATTTATATACTTCCCATATTTTACAGTTAACGCCAACTGTTCTTGAGCCATTTATAATTACAGTTAGAATCAAACTGACACACAATAAAGTATAGAACAGTTCTGTTGATTCACAAAATCCAGCCGTCAAAAACACTCAGTCACTCCGTCAAAATCAATATCACACACTATATTTCACTGTCCAATACATTCCCGTGAACAAAAAATCTGAAACCAGTTAGTTCTCCTGTTATAGTAACAGTCCCGTTTGTTGGAAAAGAGGTTGGATGTTTAGTAAACACGGAGCACAAGTCCATCTAAGAACTTAACTTCTCCAGACTCTCGGCCAATCAAGAGTTGTGTTTTTTAACTCCCACCCCCACCCCCCAATCCCCACCTCCCTCCTCCCAGCGTCCGAATGCCTAGCTCTTGTAGAGTGTGATTAGTCCCAGCGCCAAGCACCGTGCTATTGATAGCCCAATTAGAGACACCTTCTGGTCAACGAGCCGCTTGCCAAGTGTCAGCTGGATTACCTGTCAACCTCTCTACTTCAGTCCCCTCGTCCAAGTTCCTCCTCCACCGGTGGTCCCCTTAATTTCTCTCTCTCTCTCTCTTCATCTCTCTCTTGCAGTCCCTCCCTCCCTCCCAGAGATAAAAGGCAGAGCTTTCTTCCCTTCCTAATCCCATGGAATAAAGTTGTCTACTTCAGAGAAGCTCTTCTCTCTGCCAGCCCCTGGTTTAATTAACCTAATGGAGCCAGCAGGTATTGTATTGATCTTTCTGTCCAGGCTTGGATTTTCCCCCCTGATCGACAAGCATTCCGGATGAGCGAGGACATCCGACAAATCTTATCTCCTTCTTACTCCCTATCGGTCCTCTAAAATGGAAAAATAATAACAAAGAAAATGAAAACATCCCGCCTGATTTTTGCATGCTCAATTTCACCTCGAGCCCCTCTCAACCAACCGATGACCTTCAAGAGGCTCGGCTCTTGACCTATGAAGAGGAGACTTACCTCTCTCCTCCAATCAGGACAGTCGTCTGTCCCGCGTTAGGAAGAGCAGAGCTGGTTGACTCAAAACCGTAACAAATCAGAAGGCGTCCAGCCAAGTGTCATAAGTAACAGACACATAATGACAATTCACTTACCCCTCGGCTAAGAATCAATTCCCTCAGTGTGCACCTGCCACAGTGCCTGCTGTCAGCCCAGGCAATTTCTTCCTGCGGTCTGACACGATAATTACGCGTTAACATTTTCGGTGGTCGTTTTGGAAGAACTCCCTTGAGCCAGGCAGCGTAACTTTGTGAGGTGCTTTTAGGACAACCTTTAGGGAACACAACATTTGCTAGTTGTTCTACATTGGGAAAAGAAAAACATCCCTAATAAAGTGCAACTATCTTCCATTAATGGGATGGAAATGCTCCACACAGAGAGCATGTGGGACTGAATCGGACTTCCTCTGCAGTGGTGGATGAAACGATGAACTTTATTGGTCTTGGTGTCTATGGTGCGTCATGAATGCCTTGACAGTCAGTGGGGTCTAGGACGTCCTCACTGTTGTTGCAGGTCGCCCCTCTGGCTCACAGGCTAAGGCCTTAATGCAGGGATCTGGGTTTGATTCCATGCCTGGGTCCTTTTCTACATGTCCTCCATTCTCTCCCTGCCATTTCCTGAGGTGTTGTGAATTTTTTTGGGTACATTTCAGTTAACATGATGAACTTCACCATGACAACTCTGCAAAGATTCTAGAAGACCAACCTGTTCACCCAGACCCAACAGTATTTCTTTTTTCAAAGAGCCAAATCAACAACCAAAAAGCCCAATGTATACACCTGACAACTGGCCAAATGTGAAATGTAGTCAAATGATTCATTAAAGTCCCTTTGAATGCTCTTCTGTTGGGCTTATTCCCTTGTTCTTTGGGCATCTTTATTCATTTACAGTTGTGTGATGTAGGCTACTGTTTTCAGTGTGTGTACCTTTCACACTAGACACACTCAATGTATTGCGTCTGCAAGATCGTAAAAGTGATGTCCTTAGCATTTCACGCTATTATTCAGCAAACATGTAGTAGGAGTTCAGTATTCTAATTACATCCAAAATGCATCAAAACTTAATTTGGAAAAATGACCTGCAAAGGAGTAAGCCGTGTAATGTAACCCAATCGTAGCTTTGGATAAAAGCGTCTGCTAAATGACTACAGTAAATGTTGTGCACCATCTCCTTACATAATATGGATATTATCTTGCCTCTTTGCCTTTTCTTGAGTGATAATGATTTTCGGCATTTATCTTCACTTATAGAAGATCAGAGAGCAGAAAGGGCCCATTTGTTCCTACCGGTGACATTGGGACTGACCTCAGATCGTTCCCTTAAGGACTGCCAGAAATCATGAGGGAAGTACTGTTCAATTATGAACCTCGTTTGTTATCTTCCATGAACTAAACTGACAGTGCGGGGTGAAGATAAGACTGGGGGTACCCCCATCACTTCAATATCAACGTCCTGAAACGAGTTGACCACAGACAAGCGATGACCTCCTGCTAAAATTAGTGCCAAGACAGCCTTTCCAGCCACATAACTCATCTAAGTGGGAAATATTTCACTCTCTGTATTGACTTTTTAAATTTCTAATGGCCCCTTTCTAACGATCAGTACTTTACCATAATATGAATGCACATTTCTTTACGACTTATACAACAGCTTTTTTGAAATTAGCATTATTGACTGAGGTGTGTTTAACTGCCTCTGCGATGGTTAATGGAAGGTTAATGCTAAAGTCACAAGATAAGGTGCTTCGCTTAAAACGCATTTATTGATTGAGCAGCTCAATGGGAGATTTTAGAGATGATAAGATGAATGTGTTTCAGATTTTCTACCCTTTATACATTTTGTTCGGCTAATAATGGCATTTTGTGTGCATTTGCTGAGGGATCCTAATGTGCAGAAGTGCATTAATCCATTTGCAGATGACAATATATGATTATTAGGGCAGGGGGTTCACAGGAAAGATTTCAAAAAGAGACAGAAGAAAACTGTATTTATTCTGGTTTAAAAACGTATTTATTTAGGTTTAAAAACGTTTCATATCTAAAATGAACAATTTGTATAAAATGAAACAATTCTACTATTTATTTTGCAAATAATATTGTTGTATGTGCAACATGTTTCCTTGTCAAGAAAAGATAATCATGGGTTTGTAATCGTTTTTTTATTTAATTCGAGCAGGATGATGAAAACATCCAATTTGAAAAATTTAACTGAACAGATTTCAAATAACATCAAAGCTGATCTGAAACCGCTTGTTATATGCACACAATGTATTATTTTGCCTGTGATGGTTTCCACAGTCTGAAGTAGTCTCAATATAAATCCAAGACATAAAATGTGAAGGAGCTGGCCCTGTAAAACCATTACCTGCTCAGCAGGAGGGAAGCAGAGGCTCTTGTTAAGAGCCTGACAGGATGGCCTCAACCACACTGAAAAGTCCCCTGCAACACTAAGCAAATCATTCAAGACGGGTGGATTGTCCTTAAAATACTGAGTCAGTTGGAAAAGAAAAAAAGCTTCTTTAAAAATATCTATCTCCTCCCAAATCTAAGTTATTGTCAGTGTTCAAGGCTCCCTTTCAGGTGTGACTATACAATTCCTCAGCCACGCTTTCACAAAAAATATAACTTTTGTTGAAAGGTGAAGTAAATCTCAATGCCACACAAAGAATTGATTGTTTGAGAGTATCATATTAGTTGGACAGATAATGGAAGTTGAAAGGCTGAACACTACACGAGACTGGGCATTGATTGGTTGAGAATGAGAACATTTTCCCAAGTCAAAACACTCTGAGATTGGTGGATCCCTCTTCTACAATAAACACATGCAGTACCAGCTAAAATGGCACATGCAAGTTGGGTTACGAATTCTGAAAATATCCCTGTAAGGATTCATTGATATCAAAAGGACTCCTATTGTTGAGGGCACCTATTCTGAACCAGTGCTAAGTGGTGATGTTAGGTTGTCCTTAAAACACGGTGCTGTAGCTTCAGGGAGATTAAAAGTACACCTTCTGTATTGTTGAGTGCATCAATTCTGAGCTACAAAGGAGGTAAGTGTTGAGATGAAGTGAGGCGAGCTCCAGTCTCTACATAACCTCTTGTCCAGGCACAAAGCAGTGGTTTGAACCTCTCTGAGCTCTCACATAAATACAGATGGGCTTGTCTGCATGTTAATTTCCTGGGATATACAATCTGAAGCACTAAAAACCCTCAATGTCACATGCAAATCACGTCCCCGTTTAATTCCGCAGAGACACAAACTGTCAGATACCGCAGTCATCAACCAGGCTGAAGAGTGACAACAATACTGATTAAAAACATGGAGGGAAACCATGATACACAAATATAAAACGTGATACGCAAATACAAAACAATCCTCTCATAAGTCCTACAGCAAACACCACATTCCTCGGCAATCTCTGGCATTTCATTTGTTTTAATTCAGTTTGTTTCTGAATGAGGTTTGGGGTTCCCGACCTGGATGACATTCTTCAGCAGGGACTCGATGCCAGCACCTTTTGACGTTGTAATAATCCCCCCCCTGGTTTCTCTGAGCAGGCTTGTTGCCACAAGCAGCCGTTCAGAGATTATTTCAGCCTCCCCGTGTTAGGATCTATGCTGCCATGGTGTCCCAGATTCAGGCAGAGGTGGAGTGGAAGTGTTCGTCCCAGGTCATGTGAAGAACACTCATTTGGCTCCCTATCCTCGCAACAAGGGAATAGAGACAATGTCATTGGCTGGGAAGATTCTGCTGCACTGCTTCTTTTAATCAGGACCAGGTAACACAGACAACATGTGTGTTGTTGTGTGTTGAAGAACCCTGCGTTTCTTGAATGTGGATTTCTAATCATGTCTTGTTCAGATTTAACAAAGCAACCACACAACTGCAGTCCCAGAAACAAGCTAGGACGTTTTTTTGTTTGTTTTTTTGCAGCAATGTGAATTAAGCAGACATTGCTTATAACTTGTGTGATTTTTAACAGATGTTTAGCTAATGCTTAAAAAAAAACATTTGTACCTGATCAAAATATATGATTCTCTTTGTGATTTGTTTTTCCACAACATATCCACTAGTGGATATGCTGGTCCATCGTTGAAGAAGCCTGGAATGTGACTGGTACTCTAGGCCTTGGTTACAGTACAGGAAGTATGTTAATCCTGCTGAAGATTGTATACAGAACTGTATGAAGCTCCTGTGTGGATCAGGTTCCAGCCAGTCACAAGTGTATCTCTGGCTCAAGGCCCACCTTTAGTACCAGCATAGCAGTGCCAGACTGGCTGAGTCCAGGCCAGCAGGGCCATCTGGGCCAAAGGCCTGGCCAGAGACACACTGGTTACGTGAACACTAATGCACACTGATGCGCACAAACACAAACACACATACTCTCACACACATTCATTTGATGACAGATGTCAGCAGGCACTGTTGTGACACAGTAATACGGTAACACTTAAATTTGATGCATGCATGATAAATATGCATGGCTATGTCCTCTGTGATTCCTTGCAAAGCTGAAAATGCTAATACGAGACCATAACATGAATTAAAACAATCAATGAATGAATGACGACAGACGAAAACGAGTCTGAGATGGAGAGAGGTTGAATCCTGGGAGGACCTTCTCTCTTCTTCTTGTCTTTCCATCCGTCCACCATTAATCTTCAGATGACAGGATGTAGAGTAGAAAGAACAGGAGAGCTGGGAAATCACCACGGGTACCTCAAGAAAACTCCCTTCCTGGTATGAATCCTGAGTGCCATTTATCTGTGCTTCGAGTTACTGTCTCTGGACAATGTGGTCATTCCACACATCGGTGCCGTCCCATGAATTTAGCCCTATTGTGGCAGGATCATAGAGACATCCTGCCCAATCAGACCCCTCTGTCCTGCAATCAGACCCGGGACCCTTCATCCTGGGCATCCCATGTGCCCCTGCAGCCCGACTGAAACACAACGCCTCCGGGCAAATCAGCATCCGCGAGACGTTGAATGCTGGCTGCCTGCTCCTGACCCTGTGTTCAGTGTGCACCTTACCAGACACCCAGGCCCAGGCCATCACACACCACCTTCCACTGGATGCATTTAACATCTGTCACTTGCACCTCAATGCACAATCAATTTCAACCCTTCCATAACTGTGACACTTCAGACGATGTTCCCCCCAAAAAAAGAAAGTGTAAAATAAAAAGAGAGAGAAAAAAAAGAAGCCACGATGACAACCCGAAGAGCGGAACTCCGATATGTTTCTTTACGTGGCATATTTGTACTTTCTGTACTTATTCTGTCTAAGAAAGTATGAAATGTAAATAGACATTTGCTTTCACAGCTATTTTTGAAAGCTATTGATTTTACGTCCAGGGCTGTGCCTGTCTAAATGTACTATTACATTGATTCTTTTGATTGAAAACTAATTGCAAAAAAATACAGATATTTGACAGAGTCAACATGGGAGGGCACTTACCGAACATATGATCAGTTTAACCACAGGGGGCAGGGATGTAATTGCACCTAATAAATGGCTGTGAAGTACCCAGCTTGGGGTTTTGATCACCAGTTTGAAAAATGCAGTAGCAACTGCCCCTAGCTCTCCTTCTGATTAGGCTACTAGGAACCACAGGTTGCCCTCAGAAAAAAGGAAATACTGAATCTTTGTGCTTGGCAGGTTAAAGTCCTTCAAACTGAACCTCCATCTTGAGGTTTCTGCAGTAACAAATCGAATTTAATATGTTAATTTAATAGCGGGCTTAGCTTGGCAACATCTTTGATAATCTAACTTCACTTTCAATTATTTTGAACTACATAAAAAATCTGTGCACAATTTGTTTTTCTTTACAGTGCAGGACTGCAGTCGACACACCTTATCACTTCCTGAAGCCTGATGTAGATTTTCATCCTTGCATGCAAATGAGATATAATTGTATTCTCTGTAGGCCAAGAGACATTATCATTCAACCCCTGAACAAGAAGGCATTTGTCACAAGATATTACATAATTACCCGTTTAAATGTTACTGTCTTATACAGTTAATAATTAACATGGCACAGTGTTTCTTCCTACAGTATCCATGTAGCAAATTGATGGGCACTTCAAGCATTTCAAGTGAACTTGTTAGTGGAATCTCATTATGAGGGAATGACGTGGTCGGGCTTTTTTCAGTTTTTTTCTGGTTTGTCTATCTACAGTACTAATTTACTCAGAATTCAGGTAATGGTAGCCAATACATTTTCACAAACAAAATATCCTTTGGCAATTCTGACACACATGCAATAGCGTGAATCTACAATATTCTGTCGCATGTAGATACCTTTTTTCTCATTAGAAAATGTATTGCATATATGTTTTTATAAAAAATGCACTTACATGAATTATGATATGATTGCTCAGCCAAACTTTCAAATATCCTTCTTAAGGGGCCGTCAGTGAGATTAGACACTTGTTAATTCCACAAAAATCCTTAGAGTTGGGTTGGAGGACTTAGCATAGCCAATAGGTCACTGCCAACAGGTCACTGTTCTAAATCTCAAATGTTAGTCTCACTAATAAACCCACAGGACTGAAAGCCAACTAAGACGGCAGGTTGGATGTTATTTTCATTTTGTTAACAGAACGTATTGAAGATACAAACAGCAGAGGAATCTTGAAAGGTTTGACTTCTTCTATAACGGCGCTTGAAATGAGAAACAGGGAAACGCAGATAAAAACATGTAGGCCATCCTGCGGATTGGCAGGGCGGAGGATTTGAAACACACAAGAGTCGATGAACTACAAGTTAACATCATAGCCGACAGCAGCAAATCTCTAGAAGGGATCTGGTGCTTCCCTTCAACAGTCAGGATTTTCACCGTATTCATTTCCAAAGCCTTTGGCTGTAGCCATTCAATGGTTGAAGAGACAGAAGCTCTTCTAAACCTAAGCTCGTTCAGACGCTGGGCAAGGCTCATGGATCAGAAGACCCTTTTTATTGGTATTTTGGAACATGTAGTGTTCAGTGTTGGAACACGTAGTGTTCAGTGTTGGAACCCGTAGTGTTCAGTGTTGGAACACGTAGTGTTCAGTGTTGGAACACGTAGTGTTCAGTGTTGGAACATGTAGTGTTCAGTGAGAAATCTTCAAATGTGAGACATACCTTCACTAGCGCAGACACGCTCAGTATTGCAGAGGTCATGAAAGATTATGTCAAATCAGAGAGCCAGCATTAGCCAGTGTCACTCAGCTTATGATAGGACTACCTCTGGGAGCCAGATAAGCTGTTCTCCCAGGGATGAGAACAGAGGCAGAGTAAGATAAGCAACTGATAACACAAGTAATACACACAGCATCCATACATAGACCGTCTGGGTGACTGGTGGTCTAAACACTACCTGAACAACTGGCAGAACTGGTTTATTTAGCTCAAAGTGGATATACATACATATCTTTTTGTGCAGTCTACAAACCCAAATATTCCAATTAATTTTGTAGCAGTACAAACAATATACTATATTTGGGGTTATTTGGGGTTTTTGTTGAGACAATCAATGTAGATATCAGACAAAGCAGTGTGTTGTCAACATTGTCTTGAAACTGTAAAAATAATATCCCTGTTTGTGTTGTGGCTGCTTTGAATAACTCAGCAGAGTAAACCACATGTTTAGATGTGCCTAATTGATACAATGTTGGTCTGCGGTTGATTGGAAAACCAGGGGATTTGTCACGTCTGAAATGCAACTGCTTATTTGCGTTTCACTTGGTGATGGTATTTATTTGCAACACAAAGGCACCTGTCAAACTTATGTTGTTTGCCAAAATGCTAACTTTAGTGTTTACTGTAATCCGCGTGCTACGCTAATTGCTTGTTCGGTCCTCTCCTGTCATTACTTTCTTTCTCTCTTCATAAACGCTGAACCCTTATGTCAGCCCAAAACTCCTAACAACACTAATTCCTCAACAAGGCAATATTTATCATTCATAAATCGGTGTTTATACTGCAGTTATCACAGAAGGATAAAAAGCGAAATTGCTAATAATGATTGGTTTGAAGCAAATGTGATGCTTTTATGTAGATTTCTGGCCCCTGAACGAGCCCTGGAAACAAAGACTGCTTAGCGCCAACAGTGCATTAGTAGATCAATTAAACATTACCCCCATCCTTAATAAACAGACTCAACCAAGGTTGCTATAGCAACCGACCTGCAAAGGCAATGGAACAGGAGGGTGCATTTGTGAATATGTTTAATGTATCCCTGTGGTGGTATATGGGCCCAATAATTACTTACGCTTGTTTTTATTTATTTTTTACAAATGCACATACATTTATGGCAATATTATGAAGGCATAAAGAACACACACAAAATCCACACATACTTAGTAATGCCATTTGTGCATTACAAAACTGGACCCCTTTATTTGACCTCAAAGAAGGTCTTTTGACACAACTGAAGAAAACAAACACTGATTAGCCCTGTTTCAAGACTGACTGAAACCCTGAAATTCTGTGTCTCTTATCCACAGTACGTCTCCAGCCATGTGCACGTCCAGAGAAGCAGCACAGGAACAATATTCACACTTGCGAACGATGGTAAGACAATGGAATGCCGTTTGGCAGGAGAAAAAGGCATTTGTATTGAATTTGGATCCACTGAAGGCAATTAGGATGTTGAAAATGTGAGTGCTGGTCACGCAAGTCGGCTGGGCACATGACTTAGCCACATTTGTTACTCATTAGAGGAGAATAATTCCTGTCAAGGTTGAATGCTGAAGGATTAATCATCGTAAATTTGAGTGGTCTAATGGGAGAGTGGGCTTGCTCCCTTCCAACACCAGGGCCTCACATCAAGATTCCCTTTAGTTAAAGCCACTGGTGCTCATTTACTAAATAATGTTTCAGTCATTAATTTGGTGCTGAACACAGACAACCAGGGTTTTAGTCCTACAGTAGCAATAGTCGTACATTTGCTTAACTTTTGTATTTTTCAGGAAAGCACAATATACTCGGATAAAACGTGCTCTCTATGGTAAAGCACTTCTTATGTCGTAAGCTTAGGTTGTGGGCTGTAAAATGTTTTGCCACTACTTGAAAAAATAAAATACATATATATATATTACCGGCCTAATGAAGTGAATAGTGAAGTCATACTTTATTGACAAATGAAAGTTGCACTTTGTACTTAGGCTTTTTCAATTACTCTAAAAACTCTTATATAACAATGAACACTCACATAAGAGTCAAATAATGATACAAGAGATACATTTTGAAAAAAGTGACTTGTGTCTTAAGAAACCTCAAGTTACCCTATGAGAAAGTGGTACTTTCCTTGTATTGATTTGCGCATTAAACAATCATTATAGCTTCCAGATTTTAACAGTTAAGTGATTAGTAGTGCTGTAAGTGGGTAATTTTTTTTCCCAGGGTGGCAAAAGGGAGATGGGATGTCATTCCAAAATTCCCTTGGGGTTTGAAACGGACAATAATTCATTTTATGCAAAGAGACAGTGCAGAATAAAAGGTCTTTGTAAGGACATGTGTAATGTACTTTGCGAAGGGGTTATGCAAGTCAGACACACCATGAAAGATCATTTTGAACACAGTGGAGGAATTAGTGCAGTGTGTTTACAACGACACAAGTGTAAGGGAAACCATCGCATTTTCAGTCCTTGTTTTTTCCTTTATGATCTAAATCGGGGTATACAACTATATCAAGTCAGGCAAAATCCATCTTTGGTTTCTCTTTGTTAGTAAAAAGGACTGTAAACTAATCGTAGCTCTGCAGCCTGTGGGCAATTTTGGTTGTGAGGATGGTAATTTCCTTGAACGCAGCCCTCTTCAGATAATGTGCTGGCTGGAGTGTGGCATCTCTGCTGAAGTATGAAAGGTCATTAAGGACTTTTGTGTGGAGCTGACTATAGGGACAGGCCTTTTCCAAAGCTTGTACCCCCCCACTATTGATTCCCATTCATCTAAAATACATAGGTGAACCTCACTTTGAATTCGTCAATAATGCTTTTGCTGTACAGTTGAAATACAATCATAAGCATAAGCAATATTTACGTGGACTAAACATTGCTTGTTATATTTGGATTTATTATTTGATCATGAAAATGTTAACATGCTCTTGTTTTAAGACAAAGGCCTGCAGCTGTTACTGTTGTGCATGTTATCGTCATAGCTACCATCAGGATACGACAGCAACATGATTCCCAGCCATAACTACTGTCCAGTTTCCTGCGCCAAGCTTGAACTACCGAAGCCTGGTTCATCGCTAATGAGTGTGAATGTAACAAACAAACCAGGCTCGCTTCGAGAGTACCATCAATTCATATAAGTAATATATTTCCCCCTGCCAAGGTAGGATTTACGACATCTGCTGGAGTAGAGTGTACTCAGGTAGCGGGGCACAAATGGATTCTCAACTACGGGGCCTAAACCTTTTAAACCATACCTTCAGCGAACAGCAGCGAGGGTTGCCATGCCAACCCCACCTAGAGAGATTTTTTTTCCCCAGCTGCACATGCATCACAGAGAAAGCCTCTGCAGATGTCTTCAACAATTTGCTCTGAAAAGATTTCAGTCTGCCATGCTTATTAGGGGCCAACAATCAGAGAGAAGCAGAAGGACTCTGTCTTCCTCCTTCCTCCCAGAGAGGAGAGAGAGGTAGAGAGAGTGGAAGGGAGGAAGGGGGCAAGGGGGTGAGAGGGAGAGAGGGAGTGAAGGAGAGGGAAAGGGAGAGAGGGGGAGAAAAAATAATTCAGAGAGAGAAATTGGGTTCATTCAGAGAGAAATAGAGAGAGGTAGAGAGAGAGGGACAGACACACATCAACACTGGTGGCCATTTGGACATGCTGGATTCTCCATTGGCCGTTTGGTGTGTATTTTTGGTGAAATATTGATGTCTTATTCTTGCATGCGCAACATGCCCAGTGTACTCTACAGCTGACAGGCTCTGGCAAAGCAGGGAGAGGCATCTGGCCAACAGAAGAGAGAGCGAGCAACTTTCTGAATTATTGATCGTATAAATCAACACCCCCAGCAGGCAAGCTGATAGGACAGACAGGAGAGGGGTACTGTAGAGACAGGAGAGGGGTGCTGTAGGGACAGGAGAGGGGTGCTGTAGAGACAGGAGAGGGGTGCTGTAGAGACAGGAGAGGGGTGCTGTAGAGACAGGAGAGGGGTACTGTAGAGACAGGAGAGGGGTGCTGTAGAGACAGGAGAGGGGTGCTGTAGAGACAGGAGAGGGGTACTGTAGAGACAGGAGAGGGGTGCTGTAGAGACAGGAGAGGGGTACTGTAGAGACAGGAGAGGGGTGCTGTAGAGACAGGAGAGGGGTGCTGTAGAGACAGGAGAGGGGTACTGTAGAGACAGGAGAGGGGTGCTGTAGAGACAGGAGAGGGGTGCTGTAGAGACAGGAGAGGGGTGCTGTAGAGACAGGAGAGGGGTACTGTAGAGACAGGAGAGGGGTGCTGTAGGGACAGGAGAGGGGTGCTGTAGGGACAGGAGAGGGGTGCTGTAGAGACAGGAGAGGGGTACTGTAGAGACAGGAGAGGGGTGCTGTAGAGACAGGAGAGGGGTGCTGTAGAGACAGGAGAGGGGTGCTGTAGGGACAGGAGAGGGGTGCTGTAGAGACAGGAGAGGGGTGCTGTAGAGACAGGAGAGGGGTGCTGTAGGGACAGGAGAGGGGTGCTGTAGAGACAGGAGAGGTACTGTAGAGACAGGAGAGGGGTACTGTAGGGACAGGAGAGGGGTGCTGTAGAGACAGGAGAGGGGTACTGTAGGGACAGGAGAGGGGTGCTGTAGAGACAGGAGAGGTACTGTAGAGACAGGAGAGGGGTACTGTAGAGACAGGAGAGGGGTGCTGTAGAGACAGGAGAGGGGTGCTGTAGAGACAGGAGAGGGGTACTGTAGAGACAGGAGAGGGGTACTGTAGAGACAGGAGAGGTACTGTAGAGACAGGAGAGGGGTGCTGTAGAGACAGGAGAGGGGTACTGTAGAGACAGGAGAGGGGTACTGTAGAGACAGGAGAGGGGTGCTGTAGAGACAGGAGAGGGGTACTGTAGAGACAGGAGAGGGGTGCTGTAGAGACAGGAGAGGTGTACTGTAGAGACAGGAGAGGGGTGCTGTAGAGACAGGAGAGGGGTGCTGTAGAGACAGGAGAGGGGTACTGTAGAGACAGGAGAGGTGTACTGTAGAGACAGGAGAGGGGTGCTGTAGAGACAGGAGAGGTGTACTGTAGAGACAGGAGAGGGGTGCTGTAGAGACAGGAGAGGGGTGCTGTAGAGACAGGAGAGGGGTGCTGTAGAGACAGGAGAGGTGTACTGTAGAGACAGGAGAGGGGTGCTGTAGAGACAGGAGAGGGGTACTGTAGAGACAGGAGAGGTACTGTAGAGACAGGACAGGGGTGCTGTAGAGACAGGAGAGGTACTGTAGAGACAGGAGAGGGGTGCTGTAGGGACAGGAGAGGGGTGCTACAAATCTAGAATTGATCTTGACTAGAACGACATGTGGTGTTGGATGAAAGCCTGCCTTGAGATGACCCATTCTGACCAGATAGGGACAGTGCTTCTGGAATGTGATCAGTTTCCAGCCGCTGTGGAGCGACCACACCAATAAAATAAGTTCCTCAAGGTTTCCACTCTAGGTTTAACAGGACACAACATTTCCATTAGTTAGCGACTGGGACCTCTCTGTTCAAACGGCATCACCACGCGAGGCAGACAGTTTAATGATACTCCTCTTCTAAGACATACACACAGCAGCTTCAGAGTGTCTATCCTGTGCTTGGCTTTTGCTATGAATCATACAGCACAGTAATCCTGGGCTGAGAACATGAATCTGAATTGGAAAGCGCTTCTTAGCTCCGCTGTGCCGTGTGAATCAGAAACCAGCTGGCGTCAATTACAGTACCACTTTGTGTTAGTCTCCAAAGCAGGTTTTGTGCTTTAAGACATACACTTCTTAGGTTTACTGTAACGCTAAGGTTGAATTTGTCTCTATAGTCAATGGATCTAACATTCCACTTGATCATGTCTATTGCCTTTCCAGAATTGTTTTTAAACTTTCTTTTATTAAGTAACACATTTTTTCAGGGGTTGGTGTCAAACTCATGCAGGATTAGTCCTGTTCTTGAGGAGCACATGAATGCATTTGTTCTAGCATATCTTTGGTCTCTGAAAAGATTTGATGTACAGCCATGTATGTCAGCTACATAGCGAGTTACATTTTGCAATAATCAGCTGAAATTGAAATACAGTCTAAAGAATATCTGGTCAAAAGGGAATAAGTAACTGTGTATTCAGTTGTAGACTAACTGTGTATTCAGTTGTAAGTAATCATACTATATTGTAGCTTGAAAAAGCATGAAGCATGAAGATCTAGATTGCAAGAACAAGATAAAGATCACAGACCACAAACAGGAAACGATTGGTTTGGAAAAGAACCTTCAAAATTTCAGAAAGAAATAACGTCCAGTGAGTCAGATGTACAGACTACGCTGCGCTCGGGTCTGCATTTCAAGGCTTTTAATCCAGAGGACTGGAAGTCAATACATGATAGGATCTTTATCCTCCAATAGATGCTGTAGTACCAGTAGCCCAGCTGGCGTGGAAAAAAGTCAGGACAAACTTCCTGTTCGACCAAAACTGTGTTGACGTTTCTCTGACACAACAGGTTCTAATTACCCCTTTGTCCTTCACTGGGGAGATAAGGTGCGGAAAAAAATTGTCCCTCCCGTTATTTATTTGCTTGAATGCCTTATCATGTGTCTTTGTCAGCACATCGTTAGAGACCTGCAACAGCTAATTAGTTGTTTTTACAGTAAGCTGATTAGACGTAAATTTGCATTGTGTTTCACAATGTGATCGAAGTCAAGTCATCGAGGCCTCAGTTTGAATTCTGAAGCGTATTTCCCCTCTTGTTTTGTGGCCAAGAAATCCAAACAGAAGAAAGTTAGTTATCACTTGGTGAAAGATTTGTGACAGGAACTTAACTTGAGACTGTCTCAAACTGTGGGCAGTTCGAAAACTCCACCACTGGGACATCTTTCCCTTGGAGACAAAAAGATTTGAGCCCAAAAAAATCTAGCCAAAAAAATTGGAGCAGAATAAGTTCCAGCCAATAAAATTGGAACCAAAATGTTTTGTGTCAAACTAAATTGGAACCGAAAAAATTGTTGCAGAAAAAAATCTAGTCCCAAAAATATGTGCTTTAAATGTTTGAGGCAAAAAATTAGAGGCAAAAACCTTCAAGCCCCAAAAAATTGGAGCCCAAATAATTCGAGCCATCACAATTTGGCGCTTTTTGGATCTTTTTTTTCAATTTAAAGAGTAATTCAAAACCAACAATTTAGGTGGTGTCTGAATTTCAATATGAAGTTTTTTCAATGCCTTTTAAAATTCAAAACATGATGTCACTGATTTGCTTCCATACATTCCATTGTCTGGGCTCCTCCGAGACAGGAACTCTGGGCTGCTCCCTCGCATGCTTCTCATCCTATGGTACCATCTTTGATCTCTGGAGAAGGTTGCCCTCGCATGTCTGTCCATAGTCAGGGGGCTTTTATTGATTTGTTCTCATGCTAAGCAAATCAGGTCTTCCGTTTATAGGCCGTGGAGGCAAACAAACACTTAAAGTGCCCCAGAGGCAGCAGTTTAGAGCCAAGTTGTCCGCAGTGAAAGCAAGAGATAAGATTTTATTACACCTCCCCAAACTTTAAATAAAACCAGAGCACCATAAAAGCAGGAATGTCTTCGGAAATTTATTCGTCCTGTGTCAGTCAGGTGTGGTCTTAATCTGGCTCTAAATATGACAGACTGCCCGTGTCATGAGTGAGATTAGACAAAGGTCTGTGAAACATAGCTATAGTTGGAGGGTAATGTCACAGCAAACCCTTTTAGGTACATCCATGCAGTAGGTGAGGGGTGGCGGTCTTGGAATCAATCTCCTTTATTAAAACTGGAACATGGCCCATGATCTGGATTAGGAGAGTGCCATACAAAAATAATACATCAGCAGTGCCACTACAGATTTCACTGAATAATGTAGATTTTGCTAAAACTTTAAGACAATTACATTAATATTCAACATACTCCATCCTTTATTTTGCATATTTGCAACATGTTCTGTAATATTTTTCGTGGGTTTGATTTGTTACTAACAAGCATCACCAGTCTTCTGTGGTGTCGGAGTGTGCAACATCAGGTCCCAAGCTTGGCTGATGAGGTGACAGATCTACCACAGCTAAAGAGACTAAGTTTTCTTTAACTGAGACACAAGACATAACACAGAAAAGACTTCCTAAAAATACTTAGTGTCTTGAAAACCTGCTGGGGTTGCCAGTTAGATAAGAGGACTCGGAGATGAACCGTGACACAGCAGTCTTCTGCAGACACCTGGCTGTCCCCAAGCCCTAAATAACCCTTCATTTCAGTGGGAGACATTTTTATCACTGATAAGTCTGCCCTTGTTTCTAAGCTGCCTGCTAAGGGAGGTACGGGCCAAACCCAAATGAGTTCACCAGAAGCAGACGTGGCATTGTGCGTTTGGATAACGTGATTGATGCCTTTGTTTGGCTGCTGCCTGCAACCCGCTACCCAATTGTTGCTCCGCAATCAAGCAAACAGCGTTGTGGACGGAGAGGTAACTGGACCAATACAATTAACTTTTAGAGATTGGCTAAACTCGCCAAAGTGCATGCCTGTGTGTTTATTCCTCTGCCTCATCCTTGGTTAAACATTAGCTCCCTGTGTTGACCCGTGGCAGAGGTGAGCGCAGTGGAGAGAGAACTGCAGTGGACTGACAGATGCATGGCTCATCCCTTTAGGGAATCATTCAGTCCAGGGGCCTTTCTTCCAGAAGGAATCTGTTTGATCCGTCAAGTTTAGAATCGTCAAGAACAAGAGAGATGCCTCATCATTTTAGAGATATGTATAATTTCCTTGTTCCGTAACACTGAATTGTAATCTCATACAGGGAACAGACTTGCACTACTCCTGACAACTGAAGCTATTATTGAATTGATACCAAGACACAGTATATGGCTCTTCAGCCCACGATGCTGTTCTGAAGGATTTTCTCGGTGGTTTCCTCTGGTTTCTTTATGTAGGACCGACTCCAGCCTCTCTCAGGCCAAACTTCCCCTGGACATAATGACTCAGATGATGGACACTTCCAGGTAATTACCTTTATCAGGTAATGTTTTGACTAAGATAAACAGCTGGTTATTCCGATTACGTGGCGTGTTTGCATTATGTGACACACACTATGTCACACAAAAATAAACACGGAGAAGACACCCGTGTGTGCTGTGACAGTGACAGGACTGGAGCACGGGCCCCGCTCACACACGACCAGGTCTCCCAAGGCAGGGTCTGTCAACCCGCATGGCCGCGGCGCTTCCTGACTTTGTAATCAGGAGTTCAACTCTCATCCGCTCCTTTGTTCTTTCTGTCTTATTTTTTTTCCTTTTTCGTCGGCACAGCTGACCAGAGCGAGTGAGAACTACAGAGAGAGATGGAGAAGGGGTGAGAGAGAGGGAGTGGGAGAGACCGGGGGGGGGGGGGTGAGGGAGAGAGACAGACTGAGCAAGACAAAGAAGGGGAGAGAGATGGAGACAGAGAGGGTGAGAGTAACAGAGAGAGGGGGAGAGAGAGGGGGGAGAGAGAGAGAGAGAGAGAGAGAGAGAGACAGGAGAGAGAGAGAGAGAGAGAGAGAGAGAGAGAGAGAGAGAGAGAGAGAGAGAGAGAGAGGAGAGAGAGAGAGAGAGAGAGAGAGAGAGAGAGAGGAGAGAGAGAGAGAGAGGGGGGGGGGGGGGGGGGGGAGGGGGAGGGAGACAGGGGGTCATACCAGTCATCTTTCCTTGTTTACATTCTTGGATTATATTTAGGTGAGACAGAGCTGCCCTGAGTACAGACTCCACAGAGCTGCCCTGGGTACAGACTCCACAGAGCTGCCCTGGGTACAGACTCCACAGAGCAGCCCTGAGTACAGACTCCACAGAGCTGCCCTGGGTACAGACTCCACAGAGCAGCCCTGAGTACAGACTCCACAGAGCTGCCCTGGGTACAGACTCCACAGAGCTGCCCTGGGTACAGACTCCACAGAGCTGCCCTGACTACAGACTCCACAGAGCTGCCCTGGGTACAGACTCCACAGAGCTGCCCTGAGTACAGACTCCACAGAGCTGCCCTGAGTACAGACTCCACAGAGCTGCCCTGGGTACAGACTCCACAGAGCTGCCCTGGGTACAGACTCCACAGAGCTGCCCTAAGTACAGACTCCACAGAGCTGCCCTGGGTACAGACTCCACAGAGCAGCCCTGAGTACAGACTCCACAGAGCTGCCCTGGGTACAGACTCCACAGAGCTGCCCTGGGTACAGACTCCACAGAGCTGCCCTGAGTACAGACTCCACAGAGCTGCCCTGAGTACAGACTCCACAGAGCTGCCCTGAGTACAGACTCCACAGACCTGCCCTGAGTACAGACTCCACAGAGCTGGGCTCCTGCAGGTTATCTTGGCCGTCTTACCAACACCTTGCTGAGGGAAGCCATTCACAGGGCGGTCAAAACCCTCCAGTCAACACCCTCCCAACAGCCTTCCTGTCCTAGCAAACATCTCAGATAGACCCCCCCCCCACACACACACACACACAGCATTCCTTGTCCAGCAGCCAGGGATTTCAACACTAGTATTGGTGATCAGTTCAGGCGGGGGTGTTGCCTGAATGGGGTGAATACTAAGTAGCAGTTCTTGACTTTAGACAAGGAAACAGGTTTCTATGTAAGTACATTTCTTTGATTTTGCCGTAGGTTTTCCAGCACTATATTCGAAACATTATATACATATATTATATATACATACATTATAAACACTGTCTTGGTGAGCATGGGATGCAGATTGTTTAATGGCACCACTGGTAAAAATGCCTCTGATTTGTTGCATTGGAACTCAAGTTGTTTGTAACACTTAAAACTCAACTTTAACTTAGACACTGCAACATTGCAGTGCCCCTCGCTGCCTGGTCCTAGTATTGCTGCCTGGCCACCCTGATACAATTGCCCCCCCCCCCCCCCCCCCCCCCCCCCCCCGGACCCCCTCCTGATACAAAGAGCTCAACATAAACCTTCCAAGTTTGTCCAAGCTGGAAGCAATTTTTCTCAGCCAACAGGTAGCTAATTGTTACTTCCTACTCCGCTACCTCAGATTGCCGTAACGGCATTATTATGACAACTCTCATTTGCAAACTGCTGAAGCCCATAACCCCAGACCTGGCAGTGGGTCCTCTGTCTCTCGTGTGGAGGGGCCCGCCTGGGTGACTGTAGCAGGCTACAACTGGCTGCTGCCTGCATGGAGGGTGATACCCGGCTAATAAAGAAACCAGAAACTCAAGCTGAGGGGTATGCTAAACTATTGTCAAAGGCAGACAATAGACAAAACCAACATTGGCTGGAAGGGGAAATTTGAGTCTTTAATCTGTTAGACTTTATGCCCTGATAAGAGATGGGATTCTACAACGCTTACTGAGGAAGAACACAGTAAACACATCCAGTCAGAGCAGGTCATTGACAGTCTTTCCAGCCTTGGGCTTAACATGACACTTAAGTACTACAACAAGGAGAGGAGAAAAGGCAACGCTACACACTTTACAAACTGCCTTCTTTCTCTCGGCTGCGGGGCTGAAATGTCAGAGTCTTATTTCATGACGAGGGGAGAAACAAGAAGACACAGACAAAAGAAAGGAGTTCTATGGTGATTTGTTGCATTTTCATTACAACTACTTTGTTATTGTACAGAGGGGGGGAATCATGGATCTAAATAGGACTGAGAGTGACTGTTTTCGAAGTGTGTAACCCAAAACGACTCCTTGTGACAAATGAAGCTGTGTTTCCCACTTGATAATTCCTTTAACTGACAACTCAAAGAAGCCTTTCTCCAAACAAGCACGTAATACACTGAGAGAACTCAATCTCAGCTGGGGTGAGAAAGGGAACCACAACATGACTGGAGGTTCCCTTCACTTAAAATGTGACAGTTCAACAAATACCTGGACTGAAGCTTGCCTGGACCTCTCAATACTGACAACCCAACATCGACATTCTATCCATCAAAAAGCTCAAGACAAGAATACTTTGTCTGAACCACCACACTGTTGGCTTATAGCAACTTAAAAGTATATTAACTGCAGGCAATGCAACATGCCTGCGATCAGATTTTGACATGAAAAATCACATGCACTAGGATGAGACACAATTTTAACTCGGCTTCTACAAATAACATGGTTGTACAGTATAGCCTGTTATTGTTTTTGGACTATTAAACACACACACACACCTTCAAGTCCATTCCATAGCATGCTCACTACTCTGCTGACCCTAAAAGATGTTTAAACCACATTAAACCACTCCCTTTACTAAAATATACTAGAACTAGACATTGATTATTGTCATCAAACCACACACACAAACACTACTTACAGAATTAAACGTCCTTCATGAACCTCATTCTACTTCCTGGTTCATCACACATGCATCCCGGCTCCAGGACGCATCCGAAAACACGCACGCGCATAAACAAAAACAAGCGTGCGTTACGACACGACAAAAAAATCAGAACAGAAATCGGATTCTTTGACAAACCGTCCCTCAGCTGGACTGGGTCTCTGAGGAGGACAGTGTGTCTGTCTGACCCCAGCTCCAGAGAGGAGGACAGTGTGTCAGTCTGACCCCAGCTCCAGAGAGGAGGACAGTGTGTCAGTCTGACCCCAGCTTCAGAGAGGAGGACAGTGTGTCAGTCTGACCCCAGCTCCAGAGAGGAGGACAGTGTGTCAGTCTGACCCCAGCTCCAGAGAGGAGGACAGTGTGTCAGTCTGACCCCAGCTCCAGAGAGGAGGACAGTGTGTCAGTCTGACCCCCAGCTCCAGAGAGGAGGACAGTGTGTCAGTCTGACCCCAGCTCCAGAGAGGACGACAGTGTGTCAGTCTGACCCCAGCTCCAGAGAGGAGGACAGTGTGTCAGTCTGACCCCAGCTCCAGAGAGGAGGACAGTGTGTCAGTCTGACCCCAGCTCCAGAGAGGAGGACAGTGTGTCAGTCTGACCCCAGCTTCAGAGAGGAGGACAGTGTGTCAGTCTGACCCCAGCTCCAGAGAGGAGGACAGTGTGTCAGTCTGACCCCAGCTCCAGAGAGGAGGACAGTGTGTCAGTCTGACCCCAGCTCCAGAGAGGAGGACAGTGTGTCAGTCTGACCCCAGCTCCAGAGAGGAGGACAGTGTGTCAGTCTGACCCCCAGCTCCAGAGAGGAGGACAGTGTGTCAGTCTGACCCCAGCTCCAGAGAGGACGACAGTGTGTCAGTCTGACCCCAGCTCCAGAGAGGAGGACAGTGTGTCAGTCTGACCCCAGCTCCAAAGAGGACGACAGTGTGTCAGTCTGACCCCAGCTCCAGAGAGGAGGACAGTGTGTCAGTCTGACCCCAGCTCCAGAGGAGGACAGTGTCAGTCTGACCCCAGCTCCAGAGAGGAGGACAGTGTCTGTCTGACCCCAGCTCCAGAGGAGGACAGTGTGTCTGTCTGACCCCAGCTCCAGAGAGGAGGACAGTGTGTCTGTCTGACCCCAGCTCCAGAGAGGAGGACAGTGTCTGTCTGACCCCAGCTCCAGAGAGGAGGACAGTGTGTCAGTCTGACCCCAGCTCCAGAGAGGAGGACAGTGTGTCAGTCTGACCCCAGCTCCAGAGAGGAGGACAGTGTCAGTCTGACCCCAGCTCCAGAGAGGAGGACAGTGTGTCAGTCTGACCCCAGCTCCAGAGAGGAGGACAGTGTGTCAGTCTGACCCCAGCTCCAGAGAGGAGGACAGTGTGTCAGTCTGACCCCAGCTCCAGAGAGGAGGACAGTGTGTCAGTCTGACCCCAGCTCCAGAGAGGAGGACAGTGTGTCAGTCTGACCCCAGCTCCAGAGGAGGACAGTGTATCTGTCTGACCCCAGCTCCAGAGAGGAGGACAGTGTGTTAGTCTGACCCCAGCTCCAGAGAGGAGGACAGTGTGTCAGTCTGACCCCAGCTCCAGAGAGGAGGACAGTGTGTCTGTCTGACCCCAGCTCCAGAGAGGAGGACAGTGTCTGTCTGACCCCAGCTCCAGAGAGGAGGACAGTGTGTCTGTCTGACCCCAGCTCCAGAGAGGAGGACAGTGTCAGTCTGACCCCAGCTCCAGAGAGGAGGACAGTGTGTCTGTCTGACCCCAGCTCCAGAGGAGGACAGTGTGTCAGTCTGACCCCAGCTCCAGAGAGGAGGACAGTGTGTCAGTCTGACCCCAGCTCCAGAGAGGAGGACAGTGTGTCAGTCTGACCCCAGCTCCAGAGAGGAGGACAGTGTCAGTCTGAACCCAGCTCCAGAGAGGAGGACAGTGTGTCAGTCTGACCCCAGCTCCAGAGAGGAGGACAGTGTGTCAGTCTGACCCCAGCTCCAGAGAGGAGGACAGTGTGTCAGTCTGACCCCAGCTCCAGAGAGGAGGACAGTGTGTCAGTCTGACCCCAGCTTCAGAGAGGAGGACAGTGTGTCAGTCTGACCCCAGCTCCAGAGAGGAGGACAGTGTGTCAGTCTGACCCCAGCTCCAGAGGAGGACAGTGTCAGTCTGACCCCAGCTCCAGAGAGGAGGACAGTGTGTCTGTCTGACCCCAGCTCCAGAGAGGAGGACAGTGTGTTATTCTGACCCCAGCTCCAGAGAGGAGGACAGTGTGTCTGTCTGACCCCAGCTCCAGAGAGGAGGACAGTGTGTCTGTCTGACCCCAGCTCCAGAGAGGAGGACAGTGTCTGTCTGACCCCAGCTCCAGAGAGGAGGACAGTGTGTCTGTCTGACCCCAGCTCCAGAGAGGAGGACAGTGTCAGTCTGACCCCAGCTCCAGAGAGGAGGACAGTGTGTCTGTCTGACCCCAGCTCCAGAGGAGGACAGTGTGTCAGTCTGACCCCAGCTCCAGAGAGGAGGACAGTGTGTCAGTCTGACCCCAGCTCCAGAGAGGAGGACAGTGTGTCAGTCTGACCCCAGCTCCAGAGAGGAGGACAGTGTGTCAGTCTGACCCCAGCTCCAGAGAGGAGGACAGTGTGTCAGTCTGACCCCAGCTCCAGAGAGGAGGACAGTGTCTGTCTGACCCCAGCTCCAGAGAGGAGGACAGTGTGTCAGTCTGACCCCAGCTCCAGAGAGGAGGACAGTGTCAGTCTGACCCCAGCTCCAGAGAGGAGGACAGTGTGTCAGTCTGACCCCAGCTCCAGAGAGGAGGACAGTGTGTCAGTCTGACCCCAGCTCCAGAGAGGAGGACAGTGTGTCAGTCTGACCCCAGCTCCAGAGAGGAGGACAGTGTGTCAGTCTGACCCCAGCTTCAGAGAGGAGGACAGTGTGTCAGTCTGACCCCAGCTCCAGAGAGGAGGACAGTGTGTCAGTCTGACCCCAGCTCCAGAGGAGGACAGTGTCAGTCTGACCCCAGCTCCAGAGAGGAGGACAGTGTGGCTGTCTGACCCCAGCTCCAGAGAGGAGGACAGTGTCTGTCTGACCCCAGCTCCAGAGAGGAGGACAGTGTGTCTGTCTGACCCCAGCTCCAGAGAGGAGGACAGTGTCAGTCTGACCCCAGCTCCAGAGAGGAGGACAGTGTGTCTGTCTGACCCCAGCTCCAGAGGAGGACAGTGTGTCAGTCTGACCCCAGCTCCAGAGAGGAGGACAGTGTGTCAGTCTGACCCCAGCTCCAGAGAGGAGGACAGTGTGTCAGTCTGACCCCAGCTCCAGAGAGGAGGACAGTGTGTCAGTCTGACCCCAGCTCCAGAGAGGAGGACAGTGTGTCAGTCTGACCCCAGCTCCAGAGAGGAGGACAGTGTCTGTCTGACCCCAGCTCCAGAGGAGGACAGTGTGTCTGTCTGACCCCAGCTCCAGAGAGGAGGACAGTGTGTCTGTCTGACCCCAGCTCCAGAGAGGAGGACAGTGTCTGTCTGACCCCAGCTCCAGAGAGGAGGACAGTGTGTCAGTCTGACCCCAGCTCCAGAGAGGAGGACAGTGTGTCAGTCTGACCCCAGCTCCAGAGAGGAGGACAGTGTCAGTCTGACCCCAGCTCCAGAGAGGAGGACAGTGTGTCAGTCTGACCCCAGCTCCAGAGAGGAGGACAGTGTGTCAGGCTGACCCCAGCTCCAGAGAGGAGGACAGTGTGTCAGTCTGACCCCAGCTCCAGAGAGGAGGACAGTGTGTCAGTCTGACCCCAGCTCCAGAGAGGAGGACAGTGTGTCAGTCTGACCCCAGTTCCAGAGAGGAGGACAGTGTGTCAGTCTGACCCCAGCTCCAGAGGAGGACAGTGTCAGTCTGACCCCAGCTCCAGAGAGGAGGACAGTGTGTCTGTCTGACCCCAGCTCCAGAGAGGAGGACAGTGTGTTAGTCTGACCCCAGCTCCAGAGAGGAGGACAGTGTGTCAGTCTGACCCCAGCTCCAGAGAGGAGGACAGTGTGTCTCCTGCTGCTCTCGGGCTTAGCAGACAAAAAAGCTGAAACTAACCCTGTAGTGAGCAGAGCCGGATGAAATCCCTCTCCCCAGACAGGACCCAGGGCCTCCAGACCTCTGCAGACACTTAAATAAATGCTGTTAATTACAGACGGACTGAAAAGAACTGAAGCCTGTCCTGTCAAGGTCATTCTTATCATCCTTGCTAATTCTAGGTCACTATACGAATAAGAGGCTTTGTAAAAGACAGTTACTTTGGCATATCTTGCAGTAGACCCAAACACTGAAAACTGCTAAAAGGCTTTTTAATAGTTTCTTTCTAGACCCAGTTAGAGCTCCTTGTGGGTGGCATACTCCCACTAACTCGCTCTGAAGGTGGAGCGAAATTAATTTCAGGGTTGATGAGGCGACGGGAGCCTGTGCTTAGCATAGTGTTGTGTTACTCATCTCTCAAGCCCAAACCTCATCGCCGTAATGTGGCAGAGCAAAGCCCCTGCTGGTCTGGTCCAGTCCTGAGGATGAAATCAGGACTAGAGTCCTCATTTGATCTTATCACTTACACCCACCCACAATCCCCCTGATTTAGTCTGGGTAAACTGAGATTCAAGCATCAGGACTTTGGTGGCTGTGACTGTAGCTGAACGTTTATGGGAGACAGACGGAGGAGTTACACTTAAGCACCTCACAGACCACCTTTTCATCCTCCCTCCCTCCCTCACTCTCCCTCCCTCTCCACCTCCCTCACTCTCCCTCTCGCACCTTCCTCCTCCTTCACATTCCCTCCCTCTCCACCCTCCTCCTCCTTCACTCTCCCTCCCTCTCCACCTTCCTCCTCCCTCACTCTCCCTCCCTCTCACCTTCCTCCTCCCTCACTCTCCCTCCCTCTCCACCTTCCTCCTCCCTCACTCTCCCTCCCTCTCCACCTCCCTCCCTCACTCTCCCTCTCCACCTTCCTCCTCCTTCACTCTCCCTCCCTCTCCACCCTCCTCCTCCTTCACTCTCCCTCCCTCTCCACCCTCCTCCTCCTTCACTCTCCCTCCCTCTCCACCTCCCTCCCTCACTCTCCCTCTCCACCTTCCCTCCTCCTTCACTCTCCCTCCCTCTCCACTTCCCTCACTCTCCCTCTCCACCTTCCTCCTCCTTCACTCTCCCTCCCTCTCCACCCTCCTCCTCCTTCACTCTCCCTCCCTCTCCACCCTCCTCCTCCTTCACTCTCCCTCCCTCTCCACCTTCCACCTTCCTCCTCCCTCACTCTCCCTCCCTCTCCACCTCCCTCCCTCACTCTCCCTCTCCACCTTCCTCCTCCTTCACTCTCCCTCCCTCTCCACTTCCCTCACTCTCCCTCTCCACCTTCCTCCTCCTTCACTCTCCCTCCCTCTCCACCCTCCTCCTCCTTCACTCTCCCTCCCTCTCCAACTTCCTCCTCCTTCACTCTCCCTCCCTCTCCACCTTCCTCCTCCTTCACTCTCCCTCCCTCTTCACCTTCCTCCTCCTTCACTCTCCCTCCCTCTCCACCTCCCTCACTCTCCCTCTCCACCTTCCTCTTCTTTCACTCTTCCTCCCTCTCTCTCCACCTTCCACCTCCCTCACTTTCTCTCCCTCTCCACCTTCCTCCTGCCTCACTCTCCCTCCCTCTCCACCTTCCTCCTCCCTCCCTCCCTCACTCTCCCTCCCTCCCTCCCTCTCCACCTTCCACCTCCCTCACTCTCCCACCTCTGAATCTTGCAGTCATGTCTTTCTGTACACCTCAGGGACAAGTCACCCTCTGTCTCTCTACACCTTAGAGACAAGTCTCTGGCTCTCTACACCTTAGAGACAAGTCTCTGGCTCTCTACACCTTAGAGACCAGTCTCTCTCTCTACACCTTAGAGACAAGTCTCTCTCTCTCTCTCTCTCTCTCTCTCTCGGGTCGATGGGTCTCTTAGTATAAAGCCAGTTGTGTCTCCTGTGTTTCCTGTGTGCAGCCTGACTGTGTGTGTGCAGCCTGTCTGTGTGTGTGCAGCCTGTCTGTGTGTGTGTAGCCTGTCTGTGTGTGTGTACCCTGACTGTGTGTGTGTAGCCTGTCTGTGTGTGTGCAGCCGTGCATTCTGGAACAAAACTGATGCTCTGTGCTTCTACACTGGCAGAGAAACAGTCACTGAAACAGAATAAATTCAAAATATTATAAGAACAATTTCAAACTATATCTCTTTTATCACCCTTTTTTGAAAGTGATGATAAAAAAAAATATAGTGTTTTTTCCTGGGGTGGAAAAGGGAAAAACATACACCAAAATATGAATTCCATTACATTTGGGTGAATTTAATTTGGGTGAATAATTTCAGAGGGATGAGCTTTGTGGAAATACCTTGTCTTAATGGGCAGGTGTCCACTTAAAAGCTCTAGCAAATCTGACACTAATGGATTGCTTTATATGCAGCATTCAGAGAATGGAAAAGGCTTGGGAGAGCTTAAGCGCTTCAAGCACCCTGGACGTGCAGGCTTTTTGCATAAATACGGGAGTTTAATTTCCACAACTCACGCATTTGTCAAATGTAACCTTTTTCAAACTCCATATTTCAGGATGATGAAAATTAACCTGACTGTCAACTAGGTGAAGCCCCACAGTGCATTAACAGCTCATGGCCAGAGATAACATATCATTGGTATCTGTTGAATTTGTCTTTTACATTAGATTTGTCCCTCTGGGCAGAATATTCTAACATAACGGTTCTGGAAGTGTAACATAAAAATAGTTTAAATTCTTTGTAAAGAAGTACTTTTTCATGACAGTACTGCAGCTTATCCCATGGCGTTATCGTTATTACAGCAGAAATGATATACAGATACATACTATATACAAATGATGCACACAAACAAGCAACACAAACATAAACACAAACACACACGTTAAAGGCTGATGTTCTTCTTTCTTCCTCTACTTGAAGGTACTGTGTGTTAGCATCCTGAGAAAACCACGCATGGTACTGGAGAGCTGACACACACCCAAGTTTGCAACCCTTTAACACACACACACACAACACACAACCCTTTAACACACACAACACACAACCCTTTAACACACACACACACACAACACACAACCCTTTAACACACACACACACACAACACACAACCCTTTAACACACACACACACACAACACACAACCCTTTCACACACACACACACACACACAACACACACACACACACAACACAAACACACACACACACACAACACAAACACACACACAACACAAACAGAAAGTCAACAGCAATTCCTTCGGAGGCAACCCCAGTTCTATATTTATGCAAATCCCAGAGGGTGCCCGAGATCTGAAATTCCCACCTGGGTGACAATGGCTGAAACGCTATTCAATTATTTCCCATGGCAACCGGCAAAAGACACAAAAGCCGGTGAATTGAAGGGTGGTGAGCGACCCGCGGCTGCAGACACAGCCGTCCTCTGCTTCATGAATATCCAGGACCTCCCTCTCTCTCCATATATACTTTGGGAACATAAGCCTACGAGGTAATTATACGGTGTGCAACACTCCACATAAGTGCAGCCAATAACACAGTGAGTGTGCTCTCTCTAATCCAGTACTGTGCCATCCAGGAGGAGATGCGGTCAGGAGACTGGCGTCTATGCTGCCTACTGGTCTTCCATTCCTCCGAGGCTGTTTTAAGGCGAGTGTACAGTAGGCCAGGGGAGGAATGTGAAGGTTGTTTGGAACGTGATTCAAACCTCTGTACCTTGGCCTACAGTGTGCCCATGTCAGGAACACACCTTGAACTCCCTGGTAATTGGAGGACTAACTAGCTGACTTTCCAGCAGGCTAATTCCTCTTCTTTGATTGATTCCAGCATGTTGTTGAGTCTGTAAACCTATAATGATGATTTCAGTTCGCAGAACTAGCTTGCTTCATTTTAATAAATCATTATGCGTGTTATCTCATAGTGGCATCTAGTGGTGGCATTGTCTTACTGCAAAATACATTTACATATCAGTAAAACTCGAAATGTTCTCTGAGACCAACTTGCAGCAAATCAGATGAAAAGACAAGGTTGCATCCCCTGCCTGCCTTCCTCGTGTCTCAGCATGGCCTTTCTGTGGGTTTAGAAGGATCGGAGTGAGGATGGATGAAAGCATGAGCTCCTGAACCCAGTCCTCACAGCGCCATGAGTGCACTTGTTTGCTGTGCTGCAGGGAGAGAGGGTGGACGTTGAGACAAGGGGGCTGTCCCTGGGGCCCTGTGTCCAGCATCTCTCTGCTCTCCCGCTTCCTCTGGGTGGAGAGGGGTCATGAGGTGGCTCAGAGACAAGTCAAGGTCGCCCTCCGCCCTCCGCCCTCCGCCCTCCGCCCCCTCCCCTCCTGTCCTGTCTCCGGCGGGGCAACTAAGGCCCCAGAAGACTCGCTGACATGCATCAGTGTCAAGACATCAGCGGCCATCTCTCTGTGTCTCTCTGCTTCTCTCCCTCTGTCGCTCTCTCTCTCACGCACACACACACACACACACACACAGGTAACTGGGAGTGTTGTTAGGGGTCATACAGCACCCCCACCACAAAAACTAACAGTAACCCTTGCAGCCGGGCTCGTTGTGCTTGACAGAGCAGCGCTCTGGGGACACTAGCTGATTGAATTGACATGCTAACAAGCTCATTGTGGATGGATGACAAGGGGCCTGGTGGACAATGAGAACAGACAGAGAGACAGAGAGAGAGAGGAAAGAGTTGTAGACAACACAGCTGTTCCCTATTTCTCCTCCTGAAGTTCCTTCCTTATCTTTATCGTGTCTCTCGCACACACACACACACACACACACAGACTCCTTTGAGAGGGAGACAGGTAGGCATGAAGAAGATAGAAGCAAGCATCAGAGCTGCATAGAAGGTGAAGGGGCTCACGAACAAGAGGAAGGAAACAGTGGAGAGAAAGAAGTAGGGAGGGGGAGAGAGGAGGGGGAGAGAGGAGGGGGAGAGGGGAGGGGGGAGAGAGGAGGGGGAGAGAGGAGGGTGGGTGGTAGAGAGAGAGAGGAAGAGGGGGGGGGTAGGAAGGAGGGTGTGTGGTAGAGAGAGAGAGGAAGAGGGGGGGGGGGCAGGAAGGAGGGTGTGTGGTAGAGAGAGAGAGGAAGAGGGGGGGGGGGGTAGGAAGGAGGGTGTGTGGTAGAGAGAGAGAGGAAGAGGGGGGGGGGGTAGGAAGGAGGGTGTGTGGTAGAGAGAGAGAGGAAGAGGGGGGCAGGAAGGAGGGTGTGTGGTAGAGAGAGAGAGGAAGAGGGGGGGGGGCAGGAAGGAGGGTGTGTGGTAGAGAGAGAGAGGAAGAGGGGGGGGGCAGGAAGGAGGGTGTGTGGTAGAGAGAGAGAGGAAGAGGTTGGGCAGGGCAGGAAGGAGGGTGTGTGGTAGAGAGAGAGAGGAAGAGGTTGGGGAGGGCAGGAAGGAGGGTGTGTGGTAGAGAGAGAGAGGAAGAGGTTGGGGAGGGCAGGAAGGAGGGTGTGTGGTAGAGAGAGAGAGGAAGAGGTTGGGGAGGAAGGAGGGTGTGTGGTAGAGAGAGAGAGGAAGAGGTTGGGGAGGGCAGGAAGGAGGGTGTGTGGTAGAGAGAGAGAGGAAGAGGTTGGGGAGGGCAGGAAGGAGGGTGTGTGGTTGAGAGAGAGAGGAAGAGGTTGGGGAGGAAGGAGGGTGTGTGGTAGAGAGAGAGAGGAAGAGGTTGGGGAAGAAGGAGGGTGTGTGGTCGAGAGAGAGAGGAAGAGGTTGGGGAGGGCAGGAAGGAGGGTGTGTGGTAGAGAGAGAGAGGAAGAGGTTGGGGAGGGCAGGAAGGAGGGTGTGTGGTAGAGAGAGAGAGGAAGAGGTTGGGGAGGGCAGGAAGGAGGGTGTGTGGTAGAGAGAGAGAGGAAGAGGGGGGGGGGCAGGAAGGAGGGTGTGTGGTAGAGAGAGAGAGGAAGAGGGGGGGGGCAGGAAGGAGGGTGTGTGGTAGAGAGAGAGAGGAAGAGGTTGGGGAGGGCAGGAAGGAGGGTGTGTGGTAGAGAGAGGAAGAGGTTGGGGAGGGCAGGAAGGAGGGTGTGTGGTAAAGAGAGAGAGGAAGAGGGGGAGGGCAGGAAGGAGGGTGTGTGGTAGAGAGAGAGAGGAAGAGGTTGGGGAGGGCAGGAAGGAGGGTGTGTGGTAGAGAGAGAGAGGAAGAGGTTGGGGAGGAAGGAGGGTGTGTGGTAGAGAGAGAGAGGAAGAGGTTGGGGAAGAAGGAGGGTGTGTGGTCGAGAGAGAGAGGAAGAGGTTGGGGAGGGCAGGAAGGAGGGTGTGTGGTAGAGAGAGAGAGGAAGAGGTTGGGGAGGGCAGGAAGGAGGGTGTGTGGTAGAGAGAGAGAGGAAGAGGTTGGGGAGGGCAGGAAGGAGGGTGTGTGGTAGAGAGAGAGAGGAAGAGGGGGGGGGGGCAGGAAGGAGGGTGTGTGGTAGAGAGAGAGAGGAAGAGGGGGGGGGGCAGGAAGGAGGGTGTGTGGTAGAGAGAGAGAGGAAGAGGTTGGGGAGGGCAGGAAGGAGGGTGTGTGGTAGAGAGAGGAAGAGGTTGGGGAGGGCAGGAAGGAGGGTGTGTGGTAAAGAGAGAGAGGAAGAGGGGGAGGGCAGGAAGGAGGGTGTGTGGTAGAGAGAGAGAGGAAGAGGTTGGGGAGGGCAGGAAGGAGGGTGTGTGGTAGAGAGAGAGAGGAAGAGGGGGAGGGCAGGAAGGAGGGTGTGTGGTAGAGAGAGAGAGGAAGAGGTTGGGGAGGGCAGGAAGGAGGGTGTGTGGTAGAGAGAGAGAGGAAGAGGGGGAGGGCAGGAAGGAGGGTGTGTGGTAGAGAGAGAGAGGAAGAGGGGGGGGGGGTAGGAAGGAGGGTGTGTGGTAGGGTGTGTGGTTGGGGAGGAAGGAGGGTGTGAAGTCAGAATCTCACCAGCAACACAGGAGCACCATGGGGGGACCCCTAACCCTAACCCTAACCCTAACCCAACCCTAACCCTAACCCTAACCCTACCCCTTCACTAACCCTAACCCTAACCCAACCCTAACCCTAACCCTAACCCTAACCCTTCACAGCCCCAAACCCTAATACTTAGTTCATTTTGTGGGCAGTTGCTTGTTTTAAGCTGTCCATTCCGACACTTTCATTTCCTCCCATTTAAACGCTGGGAATGCAGCTGATTGAGCCCCCACCCTAGTCCACTTCTCCTGCAGTCCATTATCAGGTCCAACAGTGTAAAGAGAGCACCTAGGCCCTGCCCCACAGGCAAACGTTACACCACAGCGCTCAAGGCAGGAGAAATAACAGAGGCACACAAAACGGAATGGTGACGGCCAATCATCTGATTTCATGAAGAAAGGTGCCTAATCTTCTTCATCCAGCAAATCAATGAAAGGTTTTTATAAATATCAATTAGGCTTTTTTTTCATCCCCCCGAAGTCAGTATCAATAACAGCCAGCCAGGAGAGAGGCTCCAGCAGTGTCTTCCTCAGGGTGAATATTATTGCCCCCTGCTCAGCAGAACGAATGTTATTATATCAGAATCAATAGCAGCAACAACAAAGATGAATCAGGAGACATCGTCACAAGGAACACCCCCCCACACTGACAAATCTTTTTAGCAGCAATTTGAGAGGGCTTCCCTAAAAAGAAGGGGGACCTGCTGCCACGACGACCCTGCTGCTACGGCGACCCTGCTGCTATGGCGACCCTGCTGCTACGGCGACCCTGCTGTCACAAGTGACCCTGCTTAACCTTTTGATTTTCTGGGTTCAAGTCCAATTAACCTTTCAGGAAGAGGCAACAGTGTGGGCCCCCGCCCAGTCGATCAGAGCCCGGTAGTAATCATTTAGTTTTCTGGTTCATCACTGGGGCCTTAGCCCCACCTCACCAATCTCACTCAAACATGGCCGTTTGTCAACGTCTGCGTTCAACAACGTTGGAGGATCGTACGGGCCCTAGTTAGATGTCTGTTAATCTAATCTGTCAAACGCCCATCTGAGGGGTTTGAGACGGGGTCGTCTCTTCAGGTTGTGTCGAGGGATCGGGGTTTCCTCCCCAGATGGAAAACTGTAAACGGTGTATTTGAAGGACGGCCATTGTCCTTATTGGAGAACTTTCTGAACTTCTGGAAGAGGTTTTGTAGTGAATAATAAGGTTAACTACATTTGTTTGAACTACTTTAAGGTTTTAAAATGGAAGAGAGAGCTCATCGCCAACAAACCTCCTCTAGATAGATCCATTTTAGGGATTGCATAAAAACTGTGACAAACCTAAACCTGATTCCATCTGATAGAGCCTTGTATCCCAGCTCCAAATAAACCTTGTCTCTCTTCAAGGGAATATCGCTTTGAGTTGACATTTACGGCCTGGCAGAGGGAGATGTCAAGGTCTCGTTTAAACTTGATCTCATCCACTAACCTCGTACCCAGAAGCTGAAAATTAAAATCAAACAACATCACAGCTCTTTATGGTGTCGCATCACCTCTGGTGGGTGGGTCCCCTCTTGTCTACTTTGTTGGGAAACTGACATTGGTTCTTTGACACTTTGATAAATGGATGATTGACCCCTGAGGTCATAGCAAATAAAACATGGTGGGACCTAATTAGAAACGCACAATTATGAAGGAAACAGGAGGCTTGTTGGAGGTTTCTGTCCTGGAATGATGGTGGATATAATACTGAGAGTATATGGATAAGTGACCACGGGTGAAGGATGAACATGTTATTCTGGATTGACATTGCATATTCATTTGACGTGGAATTGTAACATCAGAAAACGTGGAATATAAAATTAAAAAAATGTGTTTGTTCTTTTTTGATTTATCTTGTCTTGTACTCATTTTGTAAGTTCAATTTCACAAATGTTTTCACTTGTATTAATTCCCATATAACTTTCATTAACAACACGTGGGTTTATGTGTACTATATCCACTCATTGCTTTCAAGAACACATCAAATACCATCTTGAGTCTGTACAAGAGCAGATAACGCCAGAGGAAAAAAATCATATTCGGATCCTGCTGTACTTAGCATTGACCTTCAGTGATAACTCCCAGAGTTCCCTGGCCACCTCTCAAGTCAACTACCCACTCCAAGCAGCCAGCACATCTACTCAGAAAACAACTGGCTGTCCTTTTCAGTCTCTCGCACCAGCAGTCTCATGAGTTGTTTTGTGTGGAGAGATCAAAAGGTCAACTCCATTCATACGTCTCCCTGAACCTCACTGAAACCTCTGAGATTTTTTTTAAATAGTTCCGCTTCCGTTTGTATTCTGAATACGAGTGGCGAACCTGAGACTTAACAGGATACAGAATATGGTGATTTTGTCCTAGGTCTACAATGGTCAGTTTAAAGTTTCCATGGTTACGGCTGCATCCATCCTTAGTTACTATAGTACAACGTGCGCCGTCTCCTGAAGAGGTGTCGTGTGGAGGCAGCATGACGTAGAGTGCAGGGCAGATTATAGCTTTGGCAAGGCTGAACAAAACGCAACAATCTCCCCCCTTTAGCGATCCAATCTGATTAGAGTGTCCCCATCTGCTGTGTGTTGAGGGAGTCTGTGGGGAAGCCCCTCCTGGGAGGAAAGGAGCTGGCAGGAGCTGAGAGGAGCAGAGAGGAGCTGAGAGGAGCTGGGAGGAGCTGAGAGGAACTGGGAGGAGCAGAGAGGAGCTGAGAGGAGCTGGGAGGAGCTGAGAGGAGCTAGGAGGAGCTGAGAGGAGCTGAGAGGAGCTGAGAGGAGCTGAGAGGAGTGCTGGAGGGAGAGGAGCTGGGGGTTAGGGATGGGGGAGAGAAGCAATGGAGGACTGCTGGAGGTTAGGGATGCAAATGATGGCCACCTCGGAGACACAGAGAGGCCAGCAAGTCAAGACAGTCCCGTGCTGGGTGCTAACACAACACACTGCTGGGCCACTGGTGGGAGGTCTGTGTGTGTGTGTGTGTGTGTGTGTGTGTGTGGTGATGAAGAGAACAGGGGCAGGGTAGAAAAGGGAGGGGTTGTGTGTGTGTGTATGTGTGTGTGTGGCCAGGATTTGAAAGGGGGGGGGGGGGGTCAGCAATAGAGGTTTGTGTGTCTCTTTCTTGTGCCACATGGCCGAGGTCTGAATCCAGTCCACGAGGGGGCTGTTAATGCTATTGTTCCTCTCAGCGCTGACATGCGTCCCCCACCACATGAGTTAGCCTGCCCTCTCTTTGTACTCTGCACCCTCCCTGCTCCCCAGAGGCAGATGCACTTTTATTTGAGGACTTATACCGGAATTCCTGATTCCTGTTGGTTTCAATAGGATTAGGATGATTTGGCAGGATTAGTGTTAGTATCGTTTGTAAATGTCATACTTTGTTTTCAACAACACTGGGGAGTGTTTAGGTTCGCTGCTTGTATGTGGTTTGTCAAAGTGTCTTGGTTGGTGATGTCAAATACAATTCTAGTTTTGACGTGGTAGGGTTTTTGAGAGCTGAATTAATATGCATTTATTATAAAAATATACTGTATGTGTTCATGGTTAAGCAGCATTTATAAATCACTGCTGTATATATGAATACAACACACATTCAGAAGCCAAATGGCGTTATTCACGGGAGAACTAATTGGATTTATAATGTAAAACTCTAACGAGGTAGCTTTGATTTTAACTTATTAACGGAAAAGTCTTTCTCTTACTGACCTACATAGATTAAAAGGTTTTTCTATGAAGACAAAATATATACAGAAAAACGTCAATTATGATCCTCTTTTCATACTTGGATATTCTTAAGGCTCTAATGGATTTTAGAAAGTTTATTTACTGCTCATCTCAAAAAAGAGGAATTCATTATTCAGATCAGGTGTAAATATGCAGAGGTGGCTGTCAATGCCATGTCTAGCAATTACTCCATAATAATCCAGATATTTATGCGTTGCAAATCTGGGTAATGTATGCAGAACCAATGAAAATGTCATTGTGAAATGTAACAGACCGTGGCTTCCTGCAATCACTGTAACATAACTTTTGACAGACCTTACAGATCAGTGGAGATCCCCCATTCTGGTCTGTGCACATCTAGACTCACATGCACGCAATTCATCCAGAAGAGAATTTCTATCAAAATATGTAACCTCTTGATATTTTTTTCTTCTTTTTCACGTGTAACACAAGCATTTTGGGGGGATTTCTGAATCAGCCACTTGCTGGATTCACTGACAAAAAATTTGAGTGACAAAGGAGGTGAACTGTAACAGGTTAGAAGATAGAAATTCCTCATGCTCTGTGCTTACAGAAATCTAAGACTATGATCAGTTTAAAGGAACACTGAGCTCAGAAGACAACCAAACCACTCTCTTGCAGGTCAAAACGAGACGAACCAGCATGCGGACATACATGACAATGGTGCGATCGCACGCCGTTTACGTGGCAACGTTACCATTACAAGCACATTACAAGCCATCCAACCTGCTGAGATGGCCACCAAGCCAGTTACCCTGGCCTGCTTCATGCATGTCCCTGTAGTTCACACTATGCCAGGTCTGCTGCCAATAAGCATATCTATTGGAACAAGAGGCTTCATTACCTCTAAGAGCCAATTAACAAGACGACCCTCCTAACTTCACTCAGAGAAACACAAGGTTGGATGTCACAGCTGATGTGGTGAGACAGTTGTCCCCTCATCCAGGGCGTACTTACGAGTTAATGGAGAACAAGAACACACTTTTCGTTTGCATATGAACAGGGGCAGTGAGCGTTGTTCAGTTGTAAATCATGTCAAATAAGGGATGCCGTAAATCCGGAGAAATACTTCACAAAACAACCCCATATTTTGGTTGGATAGCGTGGTTTTAAATTAAGTTAGTTTTCCATAAAACAAAGCTTTTCTCATAGGGATGTAGTTGAGTCAGAGGAGGATCTACTGGATTCCTGATCAACTCCAGTCAGCCAATTAGTGGATCAGGAGTGGTCCCCAAAGGACCCCCCCCCTCCTCCCCCTCTCTCCCCCTAGAGTTCTCCCCCGCCTGACCCTTGCTTCGGCAGCACCTGACTTCTGACCCGCAGAGGAAATTTATCACAACATTTCAATTAGAGGCTGGGAAGTCTCCGAGGCAGGTGGCTGTTCCGGAGCTTTTGACCTTGGGTGCCAAGATTAGCTCACACCCCAGTCAGTACAACACTGACCCAGCTAAGCGCTCCCCTGCACATCCTCAACACTGTCTCTGCCTCCACAGCAGGATCAGCCTGGTCTGTAATGGAGTACAGGCTTGGACAGAGCTTTTAGTTTAGCTTGTGTGTGTGTGCGTGCGTTAAAGGCGTGGTTTTATAATCGGTTTTGTTTCCGATCCGGGACTTATTCTTCGATAAATCATATAAGTTTCAGCTCCTTCTCTCCTACCTACACAAGCATGAATCTCTACTTGCTCCTGGTGAGAAGCCCCAGCAGAACTGAGGTAGTCCTCTCTAATCCTGAGCACAGCCTCCCTGCCGACTCCCCCGCCCTTATCTGACCAGGCATCCGAGGTGCCGATTTGTCCAAACAAAAAATGGGTGTCCGGTTTCCCCTTCCCAGGAACGAGCTGGTGGGTCGGAGATGGGAGGGCTGGTGCCTCCAGGACACTGGGCCCTGCGGAGGGGGCCCCAAGTCCTGTCCCCTTCACTTCCTCCAACCTAGACTCCATCCTCTTCAGTCATCAGGTCCGAGAGGGGAGAAGGGGGTTGGGAGGGAGGCAGGCCCAACTCTATTCATCCTCCAGTGTGGGCATGTCCTGCCAGAGGATGCACAAACATGTGCCTTTGCTAATCCCAATTGTTGTCTCTATCAGGTGCTCCGGGTCGTGAGCGACAAGCTGGCCAAGGGACGTCGATGGACGTTTCCTCTCTGAGATAAGAATATAGGGACTGCTGTTTGCTGTTATCAATATGCTGGCTGGTTCTATGGTTATCGACAGTGTGTTTTCACATGGACCAGGGCTGGAAGTTGGACTCATTGTGGAGGAGGTTTATTTTTGTCGGATTATTGATGTTGCTCTATTTTTGTAGAGTTGGTGCGACTAAGCTAATGATCAAGACAGATAGGCATTTTTAAATCAAATAAAAGACCTTCATGCAGCTTGATGCATTCAGTTCTTTAAAAAGAAAGCATGTTTGTTGTAATGGGAAATAGAACCAACTTTCTGACGATGGATTTGCAATTGAGCTGCCTAATGACACAGTCCCATCAGGGTTTCAGAAACCCACCCAGTGCCTAGGGTGGTTAGCCTCTTCATGTTCTATGTGTTGAACTGGAGAGAGGATGTTCTATTCTGTATGTCTATTCAAAGGCTTCTTGTCTTTAAACACAGAGGTGGTGTGCTGTTCCAGCAATTTGAACATTTGCTCTCATCGGCTCAAAAGACATTCTTGCTGTAGGATTTGATTCAGCTTTGCACTGGAAAAGTCAAGTCAATATTCTCTCTTTTCTCCAATGCACAGTGAATTAAACAATGACAAAACATAGTTTTATATATATATACATACATATATATATATATATATATATATATTGAAACTGCTACATTAGTTAAAGCAAGTAAGGAATGAATAAATAATATTCTCTAGGGCATTTGGGGATTTCTGGGGGCAATAAGATAAGATGTGGGGTATTTGTATTTTATGGATGAGGAACGAATTAATGAATGCATTTTGAGAAGGTTTCATATACATTCTCAAAACCATCACTGTCGGCTTGAACATGGGTTTTTAGAGCTGGTCAGAGTCTTTAGATTTTTGGGGTATGGTTGAATGTTTATTTTAAGAATGGGTGATTTCGTGCAGGTCTTACACAAAGACAATACCTTCTCAACCCCCTTCCTCAAAGTCTTTTGATCTATATCCTTGATTAATATTGATTGTCTGTAAGATTTAATTATAAAATCAATGGTTTACGAGGTCTGTGACATAGTGATGCCATACAAAAGTAGTCACCAGGGTAGCTAATAGATATGAATAAAAAGAAGGAAAAAAAGAAATACATAGCATATTGATTACTATTGATTCCTTTATCACTTAGATAAGACAGTGACTTATTAGTTGACAAAGAGTTATATCAATCCCACTTAAAGGCAGATAATGGATTGATGAGAATATGGCTGAGGCTAAATATTCCTTTGCGATCTCTCTCATTGGGCCTAATCCCAACTTTAAGCAAGACCTTGCAACAGAGCAGTTCAACATTTATCCAAAGTGAATAAAACAATCTTAACTTAAAAACGATAGCTTTGGTAAAAAAAAGTTATTGAAAGATTTAGTAAAAGACGTAACCGAAGGCCACGGCTATATTTCTCAGGGCTGGATCAATCTCACCACTGTCTGCTGAATCAGACAGGAATGCCAAATAACAACGATTTTTTTGTGCTGCATTATATGTACAGCTGTGCTTATTTATCTAGTGCAAGTCCCTTAAAAACAAACACACTTTCACATTGACATACCCCTACACTTACGAAGTTCTGAAGTTCTGAAACACACAACGACAACAGGTCAATATGAAATTCTTGTTATGCATCATAACATTGGAAGGACCTTCCAGTAAGCAATCCCAGTGGTATGGAATGCAGCCATTAGGACAATGCCTTACATCCCATAATGTCCGCTCTGAACCTCCCATATTCACACTCCCCAGCAACAGATTCAGGAGTTGGATTTGTATGGTAGCAGTTCACTCACATTTTTATGATAAAATAATATACCAATAGTATATAAACATATTTGGAATTTAGTCATCACAAATGGTAATATTTAATATAAAAATTAATATAACTATTCGTAATATGAATAATTAGTGTGGCCTTCTCTTGCATTGTATCCATCATATGAGCTGTCAGTTTACAAAAGGACCTGCTTTTGTCTGAACTTATCCTCTGACTCAACACACTGGCGGAAACCAGGCAGAACTTGTCAACAAAACTTGTTTCAACACCCCCCACCCCCCAAAAAAGAAAAAAAGAATTCACACGTTTGTCTCTGATCTCCTGTGATCTCCACCTCTCCGACCCTCACGCCCAATCAGGGTGCTTTATCCCGGAGGACTAACGTTTCAAGGTGTGTCTCTGTCTTGTCTTTCTTCTGTCAGAGATGAAAGGGAGACGGGAGAACAGGAACCCTCATCTGCGGGCTCACCGTGGCAGCATGGATACTGTCAGGAGAGGCCAGGCAACAATGGCCCCGCTCCTGTGGGACACTTGCCATGATTACCCCCCCCCCTCCCCCCTCCCTCCCCCCCTCCACCCACTCACCCCCACACTCCACCTCCATCTGATCCCTTTGTCGCATACCTTCCTCCCAAACACGGCCTGTGATTACAGGGGTGAGGGGGCCACGTGGCTTGATGAACTGCAGGTTTTGCGGTTCGTGTCCAAAGGGATGAAGGCTGGAGGGGTGGAAGATGAACCTGACTGGGAGGAGGGGAGGGGGAGGTGGTGGAGGGTGGGTGGGGAGAGGGAATATCCGCTATTCATGGATGTGGCTATGGAAGGGTGAAGGGAGGAGAGGAGAAGGGAGGAGAGGAGAAGGAGGAGGGGGGGGGGGGGAGGACCTCAGGCATGAGGGACACGGCCAGGTCCTGCAGGGACCCTGAGCAGATTGAATCTGTCAAACAGCGTTTAAACAATGACGAGGGGAACCCCCCCCCCCCCCAGACCCCAGCCACATTCAATCTGCGTTTCATCACTGAGAGTAATTCCCTGTTTGTTTTAAGGCTCGTATCTGAGACGGTCGGAGCAGGGGAAGAGGACAGCACAACATCTTTTTGGAGCTCCTTCATGTGACCCCGCCCCCCACACCCAGCCCCCCCCCCACCCTCTGCAACCTTTTACTGCATCCTCTGTCCACCTGGCTCCTTTTCAATCCCACCAGGTTCCTCTCCCCCTCCAGGGGCCCTAAGGTCACTCCATGGGGAGATATATTCATATTGGAAAGCTGCATTAATAAACAGTTTGTCTGCCTGTGTCACGGCCGAGAGAGGATGACCATGGGACGTTCGCTTTTTTTATATACACACACACACACACACCGCAAAGTCAGCTTTTACTAGATTCCTCAAACTTCTGTTTACCCTTTAAATAGGGGTCAAGCGGTTCCATTCATCACAGAAGGAAATCGTTCAGGTACGGTCGGGTTGTGGAGGGTTATGTTCCCTTAGACCTCTGTGAATAAAACATGGGGGGGGGGGGGGGGGGGGGGTTGGGGGGGCTATCAGTAATATTGCGAGTGGCCGGCAGTGACTTATGCAAGTTCAAGGACTTTATTGATCGGGGAGGTGGTCTTAATCAAAGTCTGTCTTCCTCGCCACTCCTGGTGATTAAATAAGTCAGACAAGGCTGACATAAAGTCTTTGACTTTTTCATCGCTTCTCAATCACGCTTGCTGCGTTCAGCATCTTCCTCAAAGCCCTTTGTTCTGGATGAAAAGGACAACGAAAACTACATTTTTATAAAAGGCGTTTGCTCGTTTAAGTCACCTGGGATTGGAAAAGGGCTTTCTTTTGTTACGTATGGGCAAAACTGGCATTAGTTCATTTCTCCATGATTAAGAAGCCTTAAATACTGTGCTTTATACCTGCAGTAAACCTGAACTGTACACTGTACCTGATTTGAACAGATTAGACTACCTAAATTTTGTTTGTGCTTCAGATATATTTGATCAACATAATTCCTCAATGAAGCATTGCACAAACACGCTTTCAATCGTGTACCAACACACATCAAACACACTGAAACACGCACACACACCAGCAGTGACAAAAAATGTAAATAATTCTTGCCAGGACCTAATGGAGAGATAGATCTTCAAAAGATAGTAATTTGATAGTCTTCATATCTGTCCAATCAAAGTTGCATGCAGAGGAACTGGCTGTGTGATTGGCAGATCGTAAATGCTTGCAGGAGCTGAGCAAGGATAACAACTTCCTGACACATCTCATGGTGAGTGTTCAATCGAGGATGCAACCTCCCCTTACAGCACACACATACACACACACACACAAGACAAAGTGAGAGAGAAGGATTCATCCATACACACACTAAAATAATCACAAAACCACAACAGTCTTAAACATGCAAACACACACAGACAGACACACACACCCACGTGTACACACACACACACACAGACAAACACACACACGTGTACTCACACACACAGACAGACACACACACACTAGCAATTCTGTCCAGGACTGCTCTCCTCCGTCTTCCTGTCTGTCTGCCCCTCTCTTTGTTCTGGATTTGAATACAATCTCTCTCTAATCAGACAGAGTGGTCGTGTTTCTGACTCTCCCTCTATGTTCCTTACACAGATCTGAAACAGGAAAGAAAGGCCACACATTCTCACAAGTGTTACAGATCTGTTATCCCTTTCATAGGGGCTGGTGTGTGTGTGTGTGTGTGTTGTGGGGGGGGGGATTTATCAGATAACTGAAGAGATAGTAATGCTACCACGGTAGAGGGCCTGTGATCAGATTAGGCAGAAAACAGGTGAAACGTGAGGGTATTTTCACAACACGGACATTTGGCCTGCTTTGAAAGTTGAGCCCTGTTTACCAACACACAGACCAGAGACAGAGAGGGAGAGACAGACAGGGGGACAGAGAGGGACAGACAGAGAGAGGGACAGCGAGAGAAAAAGAAAGGAGAAAAGGAGAGAGTGAAAAAAAGAGGAAAAACAAAAAAAGTGAGGAGAGAGAGAGAAATGGTGAGAGCTTTGAACCTGTGACAGTGTTCTTGGAGATAGACATTGGTGCGTTTCCAAACACCCGCCTAGACGGACAGCGGTTCAGATCTCAAATGACACCCTGGGCGAAGAGGAAGATCAGGAGAATCTAGATGAAAGTGTTTAAAGGACGTTTTCAAAACATCTTGTGGGTCAGATGATAACGACATATCAGGGTTGAAAAACGAGACAGTGAGACATTTCTAAACTTGTTATCGCCCCAGAATAACTCATACAGCTATATGATTTATTGTTTTTCTTAAAATCGTCAGGGTGGCTTAACGTTACTCCCATGAGGTCAGCAAAAGTGGACGTGGGAACAACATTGTCATGATTAAGGAAAACACGGATGATTAGGATCATGGCCAGTAGATATTATACTTGGGCTTGCAATCTTACAGCATTCATGAGTTAAAGTTTGCTCTTGATAGGTGTATAAATGTTATCTCTACCCTGAATGTGGCTTTACAAACATCGTAACCACTTTCACTTCAAAAGAAGTTCTGCTATTGATGCCAATTTCCATTATTTGTAGGGGGAAGTGAGAATGATAAAATCCCACATTGTGTAAAAGCCTAACCCAATGTAACACTTGCATATATCATTTACACAAATATAATTGAGTCTATCTGGAATCTTTATTTCTAACTTTTAATCAACATTCTACGATTGCACCTCGACCAGATATGTTGAGGAGTTATGTACTTTTAGTATTGTCATGTCAAACTTTGTACAGTTGTTACTGTTCTAAAAAGGGCAAGGTCAAATATGGCAGGAATTAGGTAATATCAGAGAGAAATTTCAGCAGGAAGGGAGTGATACAGAGAGGGATGGAGGGAGAGAGAAAAAGAGAGAGGAGGGAGAGAGAGAGAGAACCACAGAACAAGAGGAAGGGTGTATTTGAGTGATGGCACAAACCAGTGCAGAAGGGCTATGCTCCCCTCAGATCACTTAACAGCGATATATGAACTACTTACTGTCCACCACTAAAACAACATATTACTGGATTCCATTCCATCTCCTTTTCAGGAGAAGGCATCCACTTTACAAGTGCAGTACATTGCTGTATAAATGACGTAAGATAAGTATGCGCGGGCAGCAAAATAGATTAGATAATTTCATTATTGATTCACCACGGTATTCTAACGTTACTTTTAGAGCTTCTAAGTAGAGACAGAGAGGGGAGCGATGGTGCAATGTCATTACAGCCTCGTTTCTACAGGGCTTTTGAACTTCTTCTGTGTCATTTCTGAGAAGACGCCGCCAGACGCAGATGAAAATGATGCTTTTATGTCACCAAAGGGGATTAGAAGATTACCGGATTACACCGCACTCTCAATATCTATAGCAAGCACACAGCCCATACATTATTTTTAAGTTACCATGTCGCACATGCGTTGCAACATGATATTAGAGTCACCTTCATTCTACTTGTATTTGATCAGTTAAATCTCACTATGTATGTGTTTACATGTAAACTTAACCAGGTAATTACAGGAACTGGAAACTGCAGTTTCACCTCAGCCCAGCAACAGGCCCCATAAGGAATCACCATCATAGAGTACAGTAGAGTTTAGTTCTCATCAAGTACTCATCAATGATGCAAACCTATTTTTGAAAAGAATTAGCAAATATATTTTCAACCTTTCAAAACCTTTTTTTACCTTTCAAAACTTTCCACACTGTGAACGGAGAGGAGAGAGCAGACAAGCCTCAAACAGAGCAGAGTACAATAGAGGGGTCAAACAGAGCAGAGTAAAATAGAGGGGTCAAACAGAGCAGAGTACAATAGAGGGGTCAAACAGAGCAGAGTAAAATAGAGGGGTCAAACAGAGCAGAGTAAAATAGAGGGGTCAAACAGAGCAGAGTAAAATAGAGGGGTCAAACAGAGAAGAGTAAAATAGAGGGGTCAAACAGAGCAGAGTACAATAGAGGGGTCAAACAGAGCAGAGTACAATAGAGGGCTCAAACAGAGCAGAGCAGAGCACAATAGAGGGCTCAAAATTCACCACCTGCATGATCACTGACGAAATGACAAGTAAAGCAGAGGAATCCAGCTAATTATGGATTGTAAGATACTAAGTAAACTATCGAGAAAGAAAGCAAAATAAATAATGCAAATGTTAAAAGAGGACTGATGAGGCTATTTGAGAAGGTTATGATGAAGTGACCCACTGGTGAGTCCCTATAGCACACTGTGTCCTCACATGTCCAAGTCGTGAAGTGGACAAACCTTGTTATTGTAGCATGCTGGTATTTTATAGTCTTTCAAATCATCTGCTTATGAAAATCGAACTTTTCCACAGTCATTGACTTTTATCTAAGGTATCAAAACCACAATATGTTTTGCATTCAACTGTATTCCCTAGTGATAACATCAAATTTATCACATAGCTATGGCTGGAAGACCACAAGTTTTTTAGTAACATTAAATTATCACCATCTACAATCCTACTGTGTCTGTTGAGCCAAACACCTAACTGAACCGATCAATATTTTTAACTTGACATAGGGCTGTTTTGATATGCCTCTGAATAGATGGTGATGTCTGTGTAAAAACTGCAATTTTTAAACAGTCAGCTTTTGTTTAGCTGAAAAAAAAGGAGATCTCTGTTTGTTCAAATCTAATCTGCTCAAGCTTTCTTTTCCTCTACGCGAGTCTCACAGACTGTCTTGAGTTTCTCTGGCCCTTTCTCCCTGTCACAATGGTAAACCGTAACCGTTGACAACAACAGCATTTCTCTGTGGTGTAGCACTTATGGTGAAATCCAATCTGAAGCAGAGCACAGCTACGTCAGTGTGCAGTGATGCACACCAGCTAACAGGGATATTCATTATATAACAATACAGCCCATATATCAGATTTTCAAACAGTAGCATTTTAGACCTTTCGCCTGTTAGAAGTATGTAAGTTGTACCTGAGCTTAATAAGTGATCATATTTTGAAGTTGTAAATGTTTGTGTCCTGCAATTGTCAGGGGAATTAGTGAGGGAAGTGTAAGACCTGTTAGGTGTTAGGTGTAAGTGTTAGGCCTAACTGTAAAGATAACATGATATACATTTAATGTTCCAAAGTAAAATCTGGATCAGAATGAAAAAGTCTGTCGACACAAGATCACAGAGGTTGGTTGTAGAAAATGTGGAGGACAAAACCATAATTTAGATTCTTCTTCCATTTCTGTCTCACATGCCTGAGCAGTCTGTTAGATTCCTCTCAGGATCAGTGGATTCTGGGGTGCGTGTTGCCACTGTGTCTGGTGTGTGTGTTGCCATTTAGCCTCTGTGAAAAACCAGCGTTGAATGACCAATCATCAATTGGGTAGAGTAAAGAACCACATTCTCTTCTTTCAGGTCCAACTATGTCTGGTGCTTTCTGACTGGTTTGCTGTGTCTGTATATAATAGTGGTTTTCCCATTCCATAGAGCATGGGTCTCGAAATTAGATAAATGGGAGAATTGATCGGCTGAAAGAATACGGAATTGATTGTGTCTCCTTGGTTTAAGTTGTGTGAATGGTTATAGTATAGTTGTTATGATGTCTGTATTTATAATCTATGGAGTTCACAAACTTTAATAATAATAATGATCAATGCCACCAGGTACCAGCATCAAAATCCCTCCATGTCTGGAAACAGAGGAACAATGATCTCAGGCAGACAGGTGGAATACTTATGCAGGACTAGGCAGACAGGGCTACGGAGCAAAACAAGAGAAAGAGAGGGGGGAAGGAGCAAGAGGGAGAGAGGGAGGGAGAGAGAGAGATAGTGGGGAAGAGAGAGAGAGGTTAGGAGAGGTGGGAAAAAGAGAGACAGGAGGGGGGAGAAAGAGAGAGACAGTGGGAGAGAGAGAGAAGAGAGAAGGAGAGAGAGACAGAGGGAGAGAGAGAGAAGGAGAGAGAAACAGAGGGAAAGAGAGAGAGACAGAGAGAGAGAGAAGGGTGCCTCTTCAGGATCCATTCAGCCTCATCTCTGACATATTCCATGGCCTTGAAGTCTCTATAGAGCGTGTCTTGTGCTCTCTAGGCTTTGTTTACGGTTCGCGGGTTGTTTACTATAAAGCCCAGCGCCAGCCCTGAAGAGATGGAGGTCCAAGATGTTTTATCTCTTGTCAGGGCTTGCTTCAATTAAATTAATGGAATCCATTCAGGGCCCCCTTTTTCCCTTCCCTTTCAGGACCCAGCAACGGAGAATACATTAAAAAGATCTTAGAGCCTCAAGATGGTACATCATAGTATTAGCTCCAGACCAGTCATTTTGTCTCTGAGTTCTTTCTCTTGAACACACCCCTCCCCCTCCATCCCCCCCCCCCCCCCCCCCACGCCAAGATCGAATAATTAATGAGATCTCCATCTCAATTGGGCTGGCTCATCAATATTTGTTGTCCAAATGCAACAATGAGGGAGTTTGTGCTTTTTGCTCCTTTTTGCTCCCCTTCCTTTCTCTATTTCAGGTACCTTTAATCTTGAGTGGTGTATTTTGCGCTTTCCACTATGCATGAAATTACAGACCACATAATTAATTCAGCATAATTAGTGGTGTACCGCTTCACAAGCAACACAGGACCTGGGAACCAGTCTACAACTGTTCCTTTGTTGCAATCCTAGCTTTTTGATTACACTAGAAGATTAGTCAACACATCATATACCGTACATGTGCAAACAGCGTATTTTCAAAGAGCAAACATCCTTATCCAGCCACATATCAGTTCTGGATCGTTCCTCATGAATGTTATCATCAGAAAACAGCGCAGCAATACAATGAGGCTTTTCACATTTGTTTGAAACCTTTGCAAAGGTCCAAATTCCAACATGCACTCCAATGTGGATTATTGCATTCTAATAGACATTCTTTTTGTTTGTTAAATACCCTTTAGGAAATGTTCTTACTTCAAACATGGACAAAGCTTTGTGCTTTGTTAGCCGTTGTTGAACAGCTAACATTGATTGAGATGACTGTATTGTAAAGTCATAAAAAACTATAGTGCTCAGTTGCTGTCGACATGTTTATGTAAGTAAACTTGGTTGATCAATAACGTACTTTCATATTTTGTTCAAACATCTGTAGCAACTTTTAGATGACCGTTGTGTGTATAAGGAGGACGGCATTTCTTTCTTGCTATACTATAGTAAAATAAACACATGACCAAAAACCTGTTATATATTCAGTACTGTACAGTGTGGCTCCTGCAGGCCAACACAGATGGGTGGGTACCAGTGGTGGGGATGGAAAAAAGGGCTTGATATTATTGGGTCTCAAATTGATTTGAGACGAAAGGTGAGGAAAAGCAGGTATTATCCCAACCCTTGCTTGGTAGTGGCAGGCCCTAATCACAACCCTGGTCCACCTCTCAATGGACAGACAGCACAATTGTCAGCTGTCAGCTGTTGAGGGGGAATTACAGGCACCAAATATGTTATGTAGCACACAAGATTATTCTTCCACAGTCAGCTCCACAAATGAATATCACACCCTTCTGCTGAGTAAATATCCACAAAAATCACTGGAACTTCGAAAAAACGCTTGTATTGAAATTAGGGGTGATTATAGTCAGAGACTGTTTGGTATGCTGGGAGGGGTTTTTCTGTCGAGAACATGACAGCGTAAATACTTTGATAGGTCTGACTTGGCCTACGTCGCCACAAATACATGACAGGGGATGTACTTTGCTGTCTGATATGCCTGCAAACCATGTATAATGTCTGCCTCAATTATAGATGGGGCCCATAATTTAAAAAAGCAATTCAGTCTCAGAAGCAGGTTGGGGGAGAGATTAATAAATGCTTAACAGTTGTCAAATTGCGTAAATCACCTTTGACGATCATACCCTGATTTATCGGGATAATCTGCCGGAACAAAAGATGGGGAGGTCGCCACCTGATTTCTTTGGCGGACTAGATAGGACACTAGATAGGACACTATTATTTGCGGACAAACCTGAACACAATTGAGCCCCTTCATTTTGTGCCAATATTCATGTAACACAGAGAATAATGTATTTGTCTCAATTCCAACAAGGCTACTACCCGTAACATTGTATTTGTAGTACATTAGCCAGCTTCAATGCTATGTGTGCGCGTTATCACCCGACTGAAACTTACCTTTAGAGAAGAGAGGCCAAGCGGACCTCCAGTCTCTCATCCAGGGGCACTAAAACATCCGATAAGGAAGGGAAAAAATAAAGGAAAGAATTGAAATTACAATGAAAGCTTGAGAAAACGAAACCCGGGCAAATATCTAAAATTACTAATTGGTTTACTGATCAGTTGTACTTTGTTCGATTGATTTGCAATTAATTCTGGTTTGTGGTGCATAAAAGACAGAGGCTGGCGCCAACCTTGGAGCCTGTGGACACCCTATACCCACTGAGAGGGAGAGGGGAGAGAACATCAATACCATGTTTTGAGTCTGAGGCAGGACTTCAGGCCATGGTGTTTTCTTCAGCTGTTGGGTTTATGGGATTGAGTGTATAGAATGATACATTTTCTGTCAGTCTTAAAAGGGAAGTGATGGATTATAATCTGCTACCATGCAGGTGGAAAACGCTACTGGGATCCCCATGTGCCATTAGAGTGAGCCTATTTAACTCAAGTGCTGGTTTTGAAGCTAAACTAATAATATCAACTATAATGTGATACTGGTTGCAAATATAGCTTTATTTCCCCCCATTCATATCCCATATCACTGTATTAATATGTTACAGGTCAATACACTACCATTCCCATAAGTGTACAGATGATATAAACTTTTATACACATCTACAGATGAATATCATGCTATCCTTAGCAGAGCCCAATTATGTACTTGGCTATTCTTACCAAACAGACAAAGAGTCTCTAAATATGGAACTATGACCCAATGTCTGTCCAAAATTGATCTTCTAACCACATGTTGTGCCTAGTATTCTTTTGGCCTTCTCCTTTGTTCAGAAATGTCCTGCAGTATTGACTTTTGGGGGTTTGAAAGACACTATTTCTTTTTTTCTTTTTTTAAGGGGGGAGTTAAGCAGTGTCTTTAAAAAGACCATTATCACCTCACACGTGATAGAGGAACCATCTTAAAGATTGTGGGGAGAAAAAAAAACAAGTTTGCAACAACTATTTGAAAACGTTGTCTCGCTTTGCAATTGCTGTTTCCGTATCTTGACTGTGAGAGATCTTAAGAACAGATTAAAATACGTAATCCTTTCATGTGGTAAAACAAAACAAAAGACTGCCCGAACAAAGCAGTAACTGCCTTACAAAAGTTCTCATTGACTGACAATCATGAGAAGTAAGATAGCTCGGCAGGCAATTCTTGTTCTCCAACTGTCCTGCGATGACAAGTCTCTCCTGTGGTTCATACACCTTTTATGGGTAGGTGTCAGAAGGTTAATATAAAGACCAATACACGTGCCCGATATTGTATATACTCTTAGCTTGCCGTGGAATGTCCATGAAGATATACAGACTGTTCCATGATGCTGACCACCAACAAACAGTAGAACTTCTCCTCACTTCACCAGCACTTTCTATAGGCACTATTTGCTCATCGCTGTGGATAAAAAATAGTCTGCAGAACTAATAAAATGTAAATGTAATGTATGATATCATTGGGTTGAATAGTCTGTTTGCAAGAGCAGCTGATATGTTTTGCCTGTGTGTGATCTATGGCCTATGCACAAACTGCATCTGGATCATCATACAGTCAACTTGATCTCATCGTCATCATCGTCATCGGCAGATTTGCTCTGTCCTTTTAACTTCTAAGCCACAGAACACAATGATGGATATCTGATTGTATAATTACTATCGCTTTATCAAATTAGTCATGCATCATGCTTTGACAGCACACACAAACATTGTATTAGGACAGGCCAAATAATGCCTAATCTTGTCACTATTAAACTAGCTGGAAAAAAAATTGACACACATTAATTATCCTGAAATGATTAGTCAGGAAAAGGATTAAGGTTGAAAAACATCCTCCTGTTACATGGATGTGTATGGTATTTTTCCACCAAACACAGACATGGCTGTTGGAAACGTCGCCCCACACAGCCCCGCCAGGTTCATGAGGGTCCCAGACGATCCTGACAAAACACACACATCTCACCAGAGAGAGCTGGACCCTGGCTGAGCTGCTGGAGGAAACCGAGATAAGGATGGAAGAGGCAGAGGGAGTGAGAGAGACAGCGAGCCCTGACCACAGACGCCTTCCCGGTCCAGACTGTTAGCTTTTTAGCGCAGAGTGTGCAGTGATCTGGTTACCGGCTGCAAATGCATGTGCCGGGAGGGTCGTCTCCCGCCCCCACATTAGAAGACACGCTAGAAGGTCTCCTGAGAGCCGGTAGCAGGTTCTCTGTCTCCAGCAGCAGCAGAAGAGGGGCTATCTGTCGCAGACGTCATCATGTCTGTCTGAGAAACAGGGGGGAGCCGAGCGCCAGCACAGCCCTCATCAGCTCCCACCCCACTGTTCAGACAGTGTTGCTAAGGAGATCGGTGTGTGTGTATGTGAGAGAGAGACTGTGAGTGTGAGTGTGTGAGAGAGAGAGAGAGAGAGAGTTATGGAAAGGTGTCTGGTAGGAGATACCATGATGGAAGAGAGAGAGAGAGAGAGAGAGAGAGAGAGAGAGAGAGAGAGAGAGAGAGAGAGAGAGTGTGAGTGTGTGAGAGAGAGAGAGAGTTATGGAAAGGTGTCTGGTAGGAGATACCATGATGGAAGAGAGAGAGAGAGAGAGAGAGAGAGAGAGAGAGAGAGAGAGAGAGAGAGAGCGTTAAGGAAAGGTGTCTGGTAGGAGATACCATGATGGAAGGAAGAGAGAGACAGAGAGACAGAGACAGAGAGAGAGACAGAGACTCTCTTCCCATGATGGAAGGAGGGGAAGGCAGAGGTAAAGAAGGTAAGGACACTTCACAGGGAAGTGAGATATATGGTATCAGGGTTGTCAGTAGAAAACAATATAATTTAAATGTTTTTGAATGAGTTTGCAAGTCAGTAGATGAGAATGGACCGTGGGCGTGATGTTATGTGGAGACCTGAAAGGAATGAATGTGTGTAGTAACAAAAGCTACCACAGATGCTCAAAATTTATTGTCGTGTTGTTAATAATAATAAATAATAACTTCCTAAATGAAGCTACAAAAAAGATGAATGTCCAGTGGCTTGCTTCTAAGTTGCTGTCTCAGGGTTTGGAGAAAGATTGTGAATTATTCTTGTCTTGTGTCAATGGTGACCTCACCACTAAGAAGAAGTTGGTCTCCTGAAGTTGGACTACCGATAGCAAGAAAATAAGTTAATAATCATTAAAAGCTCTTTTGAATATTCATTTCTATAGACTCCTCCACAGACAATTGTTTCTCGCCCTTGAGTACATCAATCATTTTTGTTTATATGAAAAATTACACAGGTACTCCAAGGTCAGAATAATTGTTCGGCTGTTTGTGTCAAATTAGTACTTAAAAGGTTTGAACACCTGATGGCAAAGAATATTAGCCTTAGAGATGATTACCAAAGCCCTTTCATTCCAGTTATACACCGTAAGGCTACCTTGATTTACCTCAACAAAATTCGTATTATTCCGTCAAAGAAATAGATTACGTTTACCTCACAGTGGACACTGTTATTATGTGGTGAGTGAATGACATGATCCCTGGTGATATAGTATTTTCAATTAGACAGTCACCAAACTAAATAAGGGCCCCAAAATCCATTTCAATTTTTGTAAAGATTTACTATTATGAGGGTCTATAACACATTCAGTGACCCTAGACGCAGAAGACAAATTTTTTCTGGGTCTTTAAATTCACCCCTCAAATAAATCCTGGGCTCTACTAAAAGACACAAATACGCTATTGATGCTAGTATTGATTCATGCGTACCAAATTATCTAGTTACTGAGGATGCTAATCCCCTCTGCACACACAGAGTTCATATGCTGGGTCAAGGAAAGTGACTGCAGCTTAGACAGACACGGTTCTATTCTTAGTTTAAGCAAACCACGGTTATGATGCATTTTGTAAACAGCGTTGCAACAGCACAGAACCTATTTGGAATTCATACATGAAATTGTGTTTTGGCTGCATTATAAATGATCAGAAACTGAACAATGCTAAGAACTCCGAAGGAGAAGAGGGTCAGTGAAGTATTAGTCTGATAAACCGAAAGCTTCATTCAGGACTGTGCTTCCTTGTCCCTGCCCTATAGTCTCAGCAGTGGTGCTCCCACACACACACACACACACACACACACACACACACACACACACACACACACACACACACACACACACACACACACACACACACACACACACACACAAACACACTTTTTATGCATCGCTAAGTCTGCACTGTACTGTTGGACACCAACTGATTTATTAGCTTTTGTGAAGGCAACTGCAAAATGCTGCTCTATAAATAACAAAGGCCTGATCCATAGCCACCTTTTGCATGGCCCCTATCCAAAGCAGACCCGTTGCTAGGTGCAGAATAGCTGTACACCCATTAGGGAACTGATATAGTTTTGCTTCCCCCTCCACCATGGCTAAACGGTAATTGGAGATTAATTGGGGGCTATATTAATACCTCCATTTCCTCTGGTTCCTGTGTGTGTGCGTGCATGTGTGTGTGTGTGTGTGCATGTGTGTGTGTGTGTGTGCGTGCATGTGTGTGAGTGAATGTGTGCATGTGCATGCTAGTGGAGTGTGCTTTTGTGTGTGGCTTACATGACTGTATTACCAGCCTACACAAAGCTGTGAATGACTGACTTTGAGGGATGGAACCCTTCTGAAAAGTCCTCACAAGACAATAATGAATATGTACAACAAAAATCACGCATGCAGATGCAATAGACCCAGACAAAAACATTGCTCTTCAAGACAATACAGTCTAATGCCTTGTTCTTACAATCAGCGTAGATCAAAGCTGTGTCAGGAAGACAGCAGCTAGCCATCCCTGCCCTATCCCCTCCAACATGATTGCCTTAATTGTACAGTAGCATGTGATACCTGTCTTAAGCTGCAACATATTCTCTCGTATTTTCCCTCAGATACTGAATAGTCAAAAAAGGCCTGAGCGTGATTCCTGTCTCAAGGCCTTCGAAGGAAAATGACTTCATTGTGGATGAAAAATTGCGTTTTTGGGGGGGGAACCTTAACCTCGTCCAATGGCATCTTGTATCTCTTTGAAGCAGCGCGGACGTCAGCTAAGGGAAAATGAGAAAATTGAGGTACTTTTCCGTCATTTCGACTGGCTATTTCGAGTCAAATTAGATCAAGGGTGTTGCATCTGCCTTGTCTGGCACAATGAGATGTATTTAGTTTGTGGAAAGGTGGATGAGTACATCACAGAAAATCAAAAGATTATTCTGTAAGGTTGTTTGTATTTTCAGGCTTTTTTGCTTAACAGGATTTTTGTAAAGATGTTGCTTCTGAAAGAAGCCAGGAAACTAAAGGCTAACAATGACTCAGAACATGGGTTTGACAGCTTTGCTATATAGGTACACGGGTGATTTTCTTGTGTTATGGAGGCTCTAAAATAGCAAATCATCTTTACTATTTATAACAACATTATAACACAGAATATAAACAAGGGATAGCATTAGTGGTGGTGATAGCACAGTGGTATCATTTGGTAGCCATGAAATTTAAAGTTCAAATCCCCCCCTTCCTAATGAAAGTGCCTCATTGAAACATTTGCATGGGAAACTTGACAACTATACTGTGGGTTGTTGACCTGACATGCATGCTTAATGCGGTACTCAAACAATAAACCAAAATTTATTGTGTATTTCCATGTATTCTTTGCCCAATTTTACTTTAGTCATGCAAAATCAGTACACAAATCATCCAAAAAATATATGGATTTCAATGTCAATTTACACATCATTATCTGATTGGCTGAAATGAATTTTCACAAGTGAATAGTCTGTATGTTTTCTCTGTTATGTTACTCTGCCTTCCAACAAACAGATACACAATCAGGAACACACACACGCACATTGCTGTATATGGTGAGGCAGAATATCAGACATATTCCATATTTATTTAGCTTAAAACGTTATATTGCTAGACATGAGGTCTTGACCTTAAAAAAAATTAAAATCTACCTATCACTTGTCTGTCTTTTAGTCATATGATATGAGGTTGATGCTCATACCCTTGCATTTTTGTAAATGATGAAAGGATTTAAATAACATTTTATTAAAGACAACCCACTTAAAAAGGCATTGTGTTGTGAAGGTTGTAGTGGATTATATACCCATGTGTTTCCCCTGTGTTAGCCCATAGAGCTAAAGCTAAGCTAAAACTGTCCACTTTCTCAGGGCAAGTATTCAAGTGTCAAACTAGGTAAGTCTTCCTACCAGTCCTCACTGTTCAACTCTTAATATTCATTAGGCTACAGCATTTGGTAAAGCTAGCTCCGCCATAAGTCACATTTGCCCCCCAGCCCCAACCCTAACATCAGCTTTCGTAGTATAATATTATCCCCAGCACCATGGCAGCGGAGATTACTCTATCTCAATAACGCGATAACAAACTGTACATGCGTACAGTACATCGTTTGCACGTCAGAAGTTACTGGCTGCCAATACGAGCTGTGTGCCCTTTTTAACAAAGAGTGAGGATGATAAGGCAGGGGGGCCGACTCTGTTTAGAGGACCAGACCCACGGATATCCAAAACCAACAGTGATTGTGCACTTTTCTCTGATTATCAGCCTGGAAAACAGAGAATGAAAACTTAAAGACGTAAGCTATCTGAATCACTGAAATAATTTCAAGCACACTTTTTAATGTCCTGCTGTAAAATCTCCACCTAATACAGACTAAGTGATAATATAATCTTTACTTACGGACCTTAAAGCTCGAGTTTGTGACCTGTGTTATAAACAATCAAGCTGTCGATAGCAGAAAAATGAATAAGGAAGTGATTACATTACTCTACAACTCTACCTCAGCAGATACAATTAATACTCACGCCTCAAATACTGATTTGAAAGGTCAGAATCACACACAATATCCTTCTGACAAGGTCTGGAACGGGACGTAAAAAAAGAAAATAATTTGATAAAAAAAAAAAAAAAGTTTTAAACTTCCATGCTAACTTAGTGTGAGACTGCCCTCTGCTGTAGTGTAGCCTTGGTGGGTGATCAAGACTGACTTCCTATTTCTGACCACCCGTCTGTTTCACCATCAGGTCCAGGGTTGTCCTGCTCCTGTCGATCCTTAGTCTCAGATTATGGATTAAAGATGGGGGGGTCCCTCTAGAGCACTAAAGCAAGTAAGTACCCTGTAACATCTGGGCAGGACAAAGATAATTCAAATAACAAAGGACAATGAAAGCTAAAAGCAGATTAGAGAATATAAAGATTAGTCTATGATCACCGCTTAGAGTACCTTACTAGCAAGTGTGAATTATAATGATATGACTGAATCACCTCAGAATCAGAATCAGAAAGGGATTTATTCGCCAGGAAAGTTTGCACTGACAAGGAATTTGCTTTGGCAGGAAGGTGCATACAATAAACATATAGGAATCTTAAATTTAAATATGTGGTCTAACTATACTAAAACTAGCAGTAATAAGTGGAATACACTAAAATAAAATAAAAGTGGGCATAAAATAAAACCCAGGTGAAAGGGTACTATCGTTTCACCACACAGTCACACAGCACATGTGAACAGACCATAACCAAAACCACAATATAGAAAGATTAGATTACTAATTCTGGTTCTGAGGACGAATACATATTTTACAGTTAGATTTTGATCTACAATCCGAATGCAAATGGGTCAACACATGGTTGTTCTAGACTGTGAATATGAGCAGCTGTCATGCTAACGTTTGGTACACAGTTGTAACCAGATATAGTGTCAGGATTGTTGATTGAGTTGGATACTGTAACACCAGTGGATATGATCATTTGTGGCCAAACCAGAGCTGTCATCAACAATGATCTTTCCCCCTAATTATGAAAGACATGAAACTAGACATGAATTTTTTCGTTTTCAGTACACAGAAACATGATAATAGGCTGTCATTGAAATGTTTTTTGCAATTTAAATTAGATTTGACATTTTCACAATGTGATTTTATAGCATTTCACAGTGCCAAACGACTAAACCCTTGAAGACAAACATAAAATAAAATGTCAAAGGCCAACACGTCATCACCACACGGCTTCAAGGCTATCTTCGAAAATAAGAAATTAGAATTAATTTCCATCAATCTTTCTTTTTTAATGTCCTAGAACCCATTAAGATGCAACAAAGACACTGGAGTGAAGAGGCGTCTCTCAATAGCCATCTCAATAGCCTTTATGTCAATTTCAATTTAGTTTTTTAGTTTTTCAAAGCTTTAAAGTAGAACCGAGTTTCTCCAACGAACATCGGAGAGAGCACCCGTGTTTGATTTCTCTGGCTGCATCATCACTCATTAGCTGAACATTCAATTAGGCTGCATGTGCACTGCATTGTGTTCCTGAGATCTGGGTTAAACGATTGGTCACTTTGAAGGGTTTGAACACTCCCCCGTGTTCACGAGGCAGCCGTTATGGGTCTGGACATGCATGAAGGTTTTTCATCAAACACTTCTGGATGGCAATGAATGGAGGGACAACCGTTTTGTGAATGAGTCACTGATTAAATGTTACACCTTTGTCTCGCACCACTGACAGTTCTACCCTGTATGCCAAAGCCCAAACCCAATTTTGGGATTCAGGGATCACTTCATAAAGCTGTACCTTAAACTATATTCATGTTTGTTTCAAACACTTTTGTCATACGGTAACAGAAGCTTACAAGCGTAACAATGGGAGAGACTGCCATGGATTCTGCCCCCAAACCAATATCCCAACCTGTCATTTGCTGGTACTTGAGTTATTACAGCTACACAGTACATGGGGAATATACTCAGGATCTTCGAGAGGTCTTCATTATAGCCGAAAGGCTGAAGAGTCCTGCTAAACTGGAAAATAAATGGGGGGGAAGACATGAATTTATTTCTCCAAGACAAGCAAACTTGACATTTCTTTTTGTTGTTTTAGAATAATAGGTCCTACTTCAGAGAAAGACCTTGATGTCTGTTCATCTTGTTCCCCAATGTTGGACTGAGTCAGGTAAACATGGTTTGATGACAGTTTGGATTACCTGACAGTATTCTTCTTATATTAAAGCACTTCATAATAGCTCTACAAATGTCCATTCACTCAGGTTCGCGGAATGTTTATAAGTGTTTGTAACACAGACAACCAATTTATAATACGCCATAACAAAATAAAATATGTATGTTATGAATTATTAGTTCTAGGGGTGTAACAATATATTGCAATACAACATTTTTACAATATGTATCGTAGAGTTATGGCAATATTTTTACAATATGATGTCCGTTTGATCCTATTGGTTGAGCTACCAGCACGCGACCTACTCTGCACCTGCGTTATGCGTGCATTCACAGAAATTGCTTGAACTGAGTGAACTAAATTGTATGTACAACAAAGAAAATTATTGCAAATGTTTAATGTTTTGGAAAAAATCTATTAATTGAATTTGTTTTCTTCAAAATGTTGTTCAAAATATCGTGATGCGTATTGTATCGTAAACGCAGTATTGAGATATATTGAATTGTGAGCTGAGTGTATCGTTACACCCTTAGTTAGTTCATAACAATATTTTAAAATATATCTAAAACAGAGATATAAGATATAAGATCATGGGAATTTGAACATTTAAATTACTAATCAGGGAAACTTTATTTGATAAAACATAACAAAGAGATAAAACCACATGTAACAAAACACACCATTTCTATCAGGTCCAGTAAGCAGAGGAAGTCAGATCCCTTTAAAAGGCTTTGGATTGGACACGTGAGCATCCTGAATGCTTCCGTCTCGCCTGCCCTTCACGGATCAGCGGAGCGCTGGCGTAGAGACAACCAGGCACTGGCCAGTTCTTCCAGCTCGGATTCTGTGTCAGATATGGGATATTTCTGAGGCCAGATGGTGGCAGAAGGCCTGAGCTCTTCCCTAAGGTCTTGTCAGTGTCTGCTACAATCTATTGTCAGACCCTGTTTGGGTAAAAGGATCCTGGCCCTGTACACAGGGACCGAGGCAGCTCAATAGGATCAGCAGGGTTGTGGGTTTCACCCCCTGTTGGGCTCAGGTACACTGTAATAATTACTAGTTTTATCTCTATCACTCGACTCCACCAACACATGTCTTGTCAACCATGTGCGTTTGAGGGAACAATTTGTTTAGCTTTTTATGTAAATACTGTGTTATCTCCATGTATAGAATATGCTGTATGTACCACTACAGTATTGTTAGACCTGCCAAGTAGTCATGTATGTTGCCTTTTGAAAGCATTCAGACCCTTTATAAACATAATAATCCTCTTCTAGAGCAGGGGTAGGCAACCCTGGTCCTCGAGGGCCGCTGTCCTGCATGTTTTAGATGTTTCCCTGCACCAGCACACCTGATTCAAATGAATGGTCATTACTCGGCTCGGGGAATGTTGGTGACCAGCGATCTTCAAGTCTAGTTTCTGAGGGGGTTCATGTCCAGGCCTTTGGCTGGGCCACTCAAGGACAGTTGGAAACCTTTTTCCAACTGTCCAAAGACCCTCCAGCTGGTCTGCCCCAGCAAGGTTTGGCTCTGTTTGTGGGTGCCTGTTCTGTCCCTAAACCCTACCAAGTGTTCTGGTCCTGGTTGTTAAGAAGCAGGAAGGGTCTCTGGAAGGCCTTCTGGGTTTGGCCGGCAAACCTTCTCCTCGTACTTCCAAACTTCTTTCATTTCCCAAGGATGGAGCGCATTGCTCCTGAGAACTTTCAATGCTGTATTTAAGATTTCATAACCTGGAGGTGTGTCCTCTAAATCTTTGTGTTCTAGATCTTTCTAAATCGAGACTAATCTCTTGATTCTGCATCAAGCTCTCCAGACATCTCACAGATGATCAAAGGTTTCAAGATGTAGCTGTGTCTGAATACCAAGGTTAATAAGTATTTTTTATTTTAATACATTTGCACAATTGAAGTATACAGAACACAACAAAAGGAAGGGGTTATGAGGATTTTTTGAAAACATCATATACTTTTCTACCTGCTGCACTAAAGCAATTACGCATAAAGTCAACATTCAAATGTCCTTCTAGGGTACGGACAATTAAATGCGCTTCAATAATAGTGGTAAAATGAAGCTTTATTAAATTGCAATGTTCTCCATATACCACCTGCCAGCTTCCTAATGAGGAAGCAAATTTACATGCAAATCAGGGTAAAAAAAGAAGAGTACCCGTTCTCTTTAATGACGTTCAATTGCAGCCTCATCGCATTGGTGAATATCTCAATAGGCCACGTTACAATGAAGGCAGGAGAGGAAAAGAATAGGCATACGAGAAGCACATCACAAAGAGGTTTACAGCACGGGCTTATGCATTGGAAGAAGCCCTTTCACCACGCACAGCCTCGCAACAGTGATGGGGATGTTGATTCATAACGGAAATGGTTTTACGTAGAGAGAAGCATTTGTGCTGCATTAATATGCATTCATTATCTTCCTTAACAACTATCTTCACGACACACAATTTCTTTGTTTAATTGTGAGTCATGAAGAGTACTGGAAGAACTAAATGAAGTTGGATGGACTGTATCGTTAATGTGTTTTTTTGTCAGAAAGAAAAACACTTTTACAAAATGGAACTTTACACAAATGATAGTAAGAGTATAAGAGTTATCATATGGTGAATATATAGTATGATTATCTTTTTTTGTAGAACATCCTTTCATTTTCAAATAAAGTATGTTAATCTTCCAGTATGTATCCAGCTTTTGTCACTACACAATATGCACAGTAATTCTATTCTCTGTAGATTATAGCACCCAATACAATTAACAATTTAAGTAGGACAAAATAATGTTCTTCAATAATTCATAATACCCTATTAATGTACCCCCCTTCAGTGGTCCTACAGAGAATTAATTTCAAAATGAGAAAAACCTGCAAGCTGCCAAATCAATTCCAAAAGTTAAAGCCATCTTCTTATTGTCAAACTGCAGGAAGCAAAATCCAGAGATTTTGTATTTTAATACCTGAAAACAGTCTAGATATTTCTAGCAATCACAATATTGTAAGCATCCAATAAAGAAATGGCTTTTAGTTTACGAAAAGGTCATCAAATCGAAAAATAGCCCCCCACCCCCCGGTAATACAAAGTTCTACGAAAATAACACAATTTGATTTCTGTGTCCAGAATAAAACGATGGTGGATTTCAGAAGTGTTGGTCTTCATTTAAAATGATCTACAACCTAACTTGTGACTTGTGGACTGGGCCGTCAAGTACAGCTGTGACGTGCTGTCAGATGATCTTCCAGTTTAATGGAGATGAAGGAGAACAGTATTGACTGTATTAAGGAGCTTTTAAACTCACTTTGCACTGTACAGTACCTTTTGACTGTGATATGACCCCATCTTAACATCTCCCCATGTTGCCTCCACCGTCATGTACACACAGGGTTCAACAGAAAAACCTTGGGGTACACCTAATACAGCATCTGGGGGGAGGGAGTCAGATGGCTCAGCGGTTAGGGAATCGGGCTATTAATCAGAAGGCTGCCGGTTCAATTCCTGGTTGTAAAAAATTACTTTGTGTCCTTGGGCAAGGCACTTCACCCTACTTGCCTCGGGGAATGTCCCTGTACTTACTGTAAGTCGCTCTGGATAAGAGCGTCTGCTACATGACTAAATGTAAATGTAATCTCGTCCCACTGCATGTACAAGATGTTGAGCAGTGGGTATTTATGCTGGTGTCTTGTAAGATGTGTCCACAGCTACAGACAAGTAAAAACATGCAGGGTCTGCATCACTGGTCCACAAATTCCCTTCTTGAGGCAGTGTTCAGAAACAGGAAGAGCTTCCTGACACAAACACACACACACACACTTCCCCGACACCTGTCACTCACAGAGTGCAAAAGAAGTCAATTTGAAAGTAATATTTTTCTCTCTCTGTGACATCTCATTTATTCCTGGTAATCATCATTTTCTTTTTACACACCCTTCCCTTCTGCACGGCAAATCCCCCCTCCTCTTCCTCCCCCTCCTCTTCCTCCCCCTCCCCCTTCATCTCCCCTCCCCCTTCATCTCCCACATCCCTCCTCTCCTCCCACAACCCTGTCATTTCTGATCCGGTCAGAACCCCCAGCCATCTACGGGTCATCGCCTAGTCTACTGGCGGCTTGTCTCTTCAGAGGGGACCCTGGTGGGGATTTACATCTCACAGCAGAGTTTTCCCCTCCATTTGTCTGAATGCCAGGTCACTGCACCGCTCCTTTGACGGAGGGGGAAAGATAATGGCTTCACTGCACTCTACCTTCCCATTCATTACACACTCGGAGGCATCGACCTTGTTCAGGGCTTCAGGATGCATTCTGATTTCCTGTCAGCTCTTGCTAGCTTGCTAGCTAGCTGGTTGGCTAGCTAATGTTGATCACGCTACATAGCTGACCCTGCCAGTGGCCCAGTCAAAGTTCGGATCTCAATCCCATTCAGAATGTGTGTGTTTGTAAATTGCGTCCCACAAGCATTGAAAAGGTAGTCTAGACTCACTTTGCCATGCTGTGCAAACCTAGTACTAACCCCAAAAGTCTGTAACTATAGGTCATACTGTACAAAAGTGGCTATTGAAGAGAAAGGTGGCTGATAGTGTAAGGGGGTTGAAAATGTACGCAATCCAGATATTTCATCGTAGGTTTTTTTTTTTTTTTTAAGTATTTATCCGAACATAAACTAAGATCCCATTACAATGACTGCTATTTTAATATTCTAAAACACAATTTCAACATGCCATTCATACATATATATGAAATAATTGATGAGATGTCTGCAAGGCACCGAGTGTCATACACAGTTTTCATCCAATTTCTAAAATGAGGGGGCCACAAAAACATAAAATAAAGATTCCTTCATTTTTGATGTAAGCAATCCGAAATCTAGGGGGGCCGGACACATACATGAAGGGCCCTAGTCCCCCCAGGCCCCCTCGTGGCTACGCCACTGGTTTACAGGAGTGAACCAGGAACCAGAGTGATGTTGGCCATGTCAATGCTATCTCCCTCCAGAGAGCTTGTCTCTCCACCAGCCTCCCCTCCATAATAGCTGTGATCAAAGTGGTGGCAATGGTGAGAGACCGCTGTGCACAGAATGGTCGGCAGGATACTCTCCTGGAAATAGCATGTGCTGTTAGTCTATAACTGCCCCTGTGCATTCTGTGTAATTACAGTCACTTCACAACCCAAGAAAATTGGGACGATGGCTTGCAGGAAAGCTTGTTTTCTGGAGCCAAAGCTGGGAAGTGCAGCATTTGGACTGTAGCATGCAGCGCTATATACATTCGATGCATATTTAATTTGTATAGAATCTTCACCTTAAACTTCTCCCCTGATGCTTCTGCAGTGGGGTAATAATGCTCGACGGTACAGTACCATTTTACCATGTTAAACTTTCAGAAATCCGATACTATTCACAAGGTGCCTTTTGAAGCCTACAGTACGAGGATCACATTTTCATCAGCTTATGGTCACATAGAAATATTATCCACTAGTAAGACCAGGGACAAAGTTAAACAGAAAGATGCCCCGTTCTCAAGACGACGGAGCCACAGAGTCAGACACACCGATTCCTGTATTTTGAATTAGATCAGAATGCTGCCCCCCCCCCCCCCCCCCCCACAGATGTCACAAAATGGAAATGCTTGGATGGCCAATAACACTAAGGAAATTGAAAAAGAAAACTTTGTATTTTTCTGCCACCGTGCCTTGTTGTTACTGACATAGCCATGTGGCACCTAGTGTCACTGGAAGATGACAGTGTCTTTCTGCCTGAGAACACAGCCATATCACACAGACGACTGACTAAATGAAAAAGAATAGAGGAAATATATAAATATATGCCATTCAAGAGCGTGAACACCCCGAGATGCACACATGAAACAAAAGTACCTGAACACACACGTATATGTAGGCCTGCACGCACACACACACACACACCTTTTCATGGCCCTGTCATCTCAGGCCTGTGGATTCACTTCATTATAAAATGTAAAAATCTAGTCAATTTTATTTAATCAGCTGAAAAGGCAAAGCACTTCTGGATCATTAATCAAGTTCACCCTCTCAGAAGGGGGCCCGTCCTTCCACACCGCTCCCTGAATCATTAGGTGGAAAAAAAACTCAGGCGGAGAATGGGGCGAAATTCAGAGGGACCCAATCATTTCCCAGACAGAGAAGTCCGCACACTGTAATGAGTGAAACCAAGCACACAGCGCCCACGAGGCAGCGAGGTAAACACCAAGCGCCCACGAGGCAGCGAGGTAAACACCAATGGATGAGTCTTTTGTGTAGAAGAAGCCAGCGTTCAACATCAAAATGTACAAACTGGAGTTTTTTTGCGTTAGGCAGGCAATCTATGTCGGATTATAATTTCTCGTATGCTTTGTTTGAAGAAGCACATGGGGGACAAAAAACACCCATTCCAGGGGCGTTGTTAGACATAAAGCTCTACTGGGGCACAGGCCCCCCTCACAGGGGCACAAGCCCCCCTCACAGGGGCACAAGCCCCCCTCCCTGGGGCACAAGCCCCCCTCACAGGGGCACAAGGCCCAGTAGAGCACAGACCCCCCCTCACTGGGGCACAAGCCCCCCTCACAGGGGCACAAGGCCCAGTAGAGCACAGACCCCCCCTCACAGGGGCACAAGGCCCAGTAGAGCACAGACCCCCCCTCACTGGGGCACAAGCCCCCCTCACAGGGGCACAAGCCCCCCTCACTGGGGCACAAGCCCCCCTCACTGGGGCACAAGCCCCCCTCACTGGGGCACAGGCCCCCCTCCCTGGGGCACAAGCCCCCCTCACTGGGGCACAGGCCCCCCTCCCTGGGGTACAAGCCCCCCTCACTGGGGCACAGGCCCCTATTCATATCCCTTTTTTTCTTCCATGCTTGCTGCACACAATGCTCTACTAGGCTATAGAAACTCCCCTTGCTTAACCCGCTTAACCCACTATACAACAGTTCAGGGACGCAAGTTTGATATCAGCTTTGGCAGGGACATCAATAGTTAATGCAAGCGTGCAAAAAAAGAAATTGCATTCATTTGAGCGCAAATAGTTTTTTGAGGTTCATGTTATATTTTTTTAATGTTTTAGTCAAAATAAGATGATCGGTAGGCCTATCATTTAGAAACTTTTAGTTTTGTAATGTTTTCTTAGCCTACCTCAATTCTGCCGAGTCCGACACCTGGACTTCTGTGTGCGTGCTGCAGTGGCTATTTGGCAAAATCAGAAGAGCGCGCTGACATGGAATTCTGCGGTAATCGGTTTGTGTTTTCGGTTAAACTGCTTTGATTTTACAAGCATTGATTGGGACACTGCGTTTATTTTTTCCGGGATTATTAATCTAAATGAATGGACTGACTAATAAAGTAAATTGTTAAAACTCAAACTTTTGATTTTACTGGGGCACAGCAGATTTATACTGGGGCACGTGCCCCAGTAAAAAGGGTCTAACGACGCCCCTGACCCATTCCTCTTTGCTCTCCGTTCGGGGCATATTTGTTTTCCTTGCTTTGCAGCGCTCGCTATCTGAAAGAGTGCCAAAAGAGAAAAGAAAAAGGATTTGTTTTGCGCCATCTTCTTGAGGAGCTGGGCTCACAAACAGGCCAGTAATAATTACACACCTTTCCAAGCAGCATCGATCAAGCACTGTGCAGATCGTTGCACTTTCAAAGAAGGTCCCTCTTCATCAACATCAAAACCATTTGAGCAGAAAAACTGCAGTGTCTAAACGATGTTTACACTTCGGCTTCCATGTCTCTACTTAGTGATCTACCTAGTGTACCAGGCATACTTCCCCCGCCAGCCCAGGGAAAGATTAATGATGCATTACAGTGGCAACCCAATAACATTATGTGACATTTATAGAAGGCTAAACAGCAAAATCAGAAACACAGCAATTTTTCAAAGGTCATCCATTTGTGTGCTTGAAAGAACCAAGCTTTGGAAGGTGGAGGGGGGAAAAAAAGTAGGCCTATATTCTGTTCTGTGTGGTATTCTGTTTAAGGCATTGTCGACTATTCTTTAGCTGATTATCTACAGGTTCATCCATTTACAGATTTGTGCTTACACGTGTGTATTTCTGATAAATGAAACCTACCAGGAGTTTGGTCTGAGTGGGTCAGTGGGACTGGAATTAAGTAGTTACACAAATGTGTCACTTAGCATTTGGTTGACAAACTTTCCTCTCTGAGAAGTAAAAGCCACCGTGACATGAACTGACCTGGAATCTTGTCCCACAGTGAGTTATTACAGGCCTATTCATAGAAACATCATCAACTTGTCCCTTTCAGATGCTCAGTTATAGAGAATCAGTTTGATATCCAATCCTTTGCAAATGTTGCTCTTGAAAAAGCCTTCATTTAGCATATAAGGTAGACATATTTTCTTAAACAATGAAGTGAAAGTACGGTTAAAGTATATAACGTTCGTATATATAAAGTGCGGTGATAAAAATATAGCCTACTATGATCCTGAACTATTGGGCTGAAAATTATTCACTAACGAGCTAAACAATGATGAATGATAAATAAATAAAAAGTTGTAAAAAAATATGTGCATCTACAGTACGTAAAACAACGATCCAGCTGCATTCAAAAATGTAGCACATCCAGTTATTTTCTTGTGACCGTAAATCTGTGCCCAAAACATGGTCAAACATTAAAATGCTTTGTTTTGTACACCCACTTCACACGGCTGGACTTCACGTTTGAGCTGGCGAGGGTGGGGGTGGATGTGGGGGTGTGGGAGGGCGCTAATGCTGTGAGACGAGGGAATGCTGGGTCCTTAGCGGAAGGTGCTACGCGACCCGCTCCCTTAATGGCATCCTGGTAAACAGCTGCTCGTCTTCCGTCAAATATTTATTCGGTATGGCTATCTGACATGGCGTTGCCTTATCATCGTTCAAACAGCTTATATAAACACCTTTTACATGACCTGCAGGGCAGACCGGCCGGGCCCCTTGAGTCAGAGAGCGGGGCACCGCCCTCTGTTTTTCTCAGTAGTGCAGTGAAGCGTATGGCGAGTGTCTATGTGGGGGAATACGAGTTGGGAGGAGAAAAAACGGACAGGTAGTTGATATTTGACTTATGTTTCACAACAGATGCGGGTTATTTTCCTAAATGAACATTGACACAAGTCTCAGTCTGTTCACACGTTCGGGTAGTAACAGTAGCCGAACACAGACAGCGTATATTAACCACCCTAAAAAGACGTTAGTTCCGACTAATCGAAATAATGTTCGACAAAGCAGGCTTTGTACATTTTTGTTGTCGACGGTGTTACGTCCGGACACAACATTAAAGTCTCATTGTCTGGTACAATGCAGCCGGTGTGCCGTCTGGAGAGACGATCATCACAGGCGGTTTGAGTAGCTTACTGTATGCCCCCACAGCGTAAGAACAAACAGGTGCTGTCTATCTAGAAACCGTCATCTGCTAGAAAGCAGTGAAAGTCTAATCTAATCCGGTATCATCTGTAAACATCTCTATTCTCCACTTTAAGGATATCGACTTAGTTCCCCCTCCTCTCTGAGTAAAGCTCTTTAGTGGAGAGTAAAGCCAGCGAGGCCGTCTGTTGCGAGTGGAGTCTGTGTACGGCTGACCTAGCGGACGGGTCACCCACGGTCAGGAACTCCTTTCAAAGAGCTTGTTGTTGTTTTATGTGATTGTACGCAGGTTCTTTCACACAGGTACTTTTTTTGTTTGTGGTTGAAATTTTTGATCCTTTAGATTGGTTTAATGAATCGATTTATGGAGCGTGGGTCTACTAAGCAGTTTACTATGACGGAAGCATTTATTTACAGTAGGCTGTATCAGTGTATTCATATTCAGTAGGTGTTCAATGCCTAACTCTATTCCACTTTCCCGACTGACGGCATTTTATACTTATTTTTCGACAATGCATATTCATTTTCATGTTTTTTTTCCACAATACCATCTCAAGAGATTAACTTCTTAAAAAGAAGTCTTGTCACTTCTTAAACCACGCTGCAGAAACCTAAAGAGGGTACACCAGAGGCATGCATGTTTACACCCCTGTAAGAGAACCCTATGTTAGCATCCGACCCAGGTCAACCTTCTCAATGGCCCTGATCCTCCTCTCCTCCCTTCCCTTCCAGACCAGCAGCAGATGCCCGGACACTGTCAAATGGCCTACAAACCAACCAGAAGCACTTTAATCCTATGTGTAGCCAGCATTAAAAATTGGATTGGGGTGGATAAGATTAGATCTGCTGGATTTAGATGGGGGGGAAATGTAAGGAGAGAAAAAAAATATATGCAAAAGCTCCATTTAGGCTTGAACATAATCTCCTTTAATTCTCAGCTAGCACCAAGCTTGCAAGCAGATGCCAGACATTTTGCATGAGGATGTTTATCGAAATTTGTTTTCAAAATGATATTTTGGGGGGTGGTTTTCAATTTTCGTCTCTGTTTTCTTTTTCATTCATTTGGGGTTTCATATTGGAAAGCTTTTCGGGTTTGTTCTAGCAGGTTTAGACCCTTATGGAGCAGGTTGGTTGGCTTGAGCCACAAGCTTTTACGCTGATTTCCTATTTCTTCACAGCTAGGAATCCGATTCACGTCCACGGCTGTTGCATCACTTTTAACCAAATAAACCAGAGTGCTTTTAGGATATTACCTTTACCCCAGAAAGCAATTTATAGGGCATTTTGGGTGGGGGAAACGTAATACAATGTGCAATCGCAGACACAATCATATCAGGACACAAAGTTATATTTCTTGATTGAAATATTGAGGGGAACAATGTTATTTTTATATGATTCATTTATATATAAATATATATTTAAGTATTTGGGGGGGGGGGGGCCTGGGGTTGCGCTCAGCATGTCCCTTTTTGCAACAAGCACGATGAATATCAGATTATGCTGGCCAGTTCCAGCTCCAAGGCAGATCTTTAAGCACGTTTTAAGAGGCTCTTTGCCCAAAATGTGTCCTTAATTTCCCCCACGGCTCTGAGACGTCCCTGGGACCCAACTAAAGTGGCCTGCTGGTGGTGTCGTCTCTGAAGGCTTTAAAAGAACACACACACACACACTTTCATACACACACACACACATTCATACACACACACTAACAAGCCATCTTTCCCCAGCAGCAGTTAGCAGGAGCCTTGCTCTTGGGTAACATCTTAATCCTCCAACTCCAATCTGGCCTGCATCTGCAGCACAAGAATTACACTGATCTACACTCATCCCCCTCCGCCTCCCACGTACCACATTAATGGACATAGGAATAGACAGCTTAGACTGGAGGCTGTCACTTAAAGAGATAGCTGTGATATATGATGAGAAGTGATGTCAAGGTTCAATGCAGGCAAGACAGTTAAGGTATGTTACTTTGTTTCCATGTGTGATTTTACTTTGTAAATAAGGTAAAGGAATTGTTTGTTTTATGTTATAATATTAAGGAGGACGTCCACATATATATTTTTTTAAAGATCTAAAATACTTACACACGAGTATGTGTCAGCTTTACACTTTTAAATTATATTTTTCTAGTCAGAAATAAAATGGGCAGATTTTGTATATTCACATACTGACCATTTTAATGCGTTTTAGGGTCTATACTTAAAGTTTACTTCAAAAGTATTCTTTCGGTTTGGGGTACTGAATCGGGCAAGGCAAGATCTCCACGAGTACTACTGAGATCCTCTTGTGACCAAAGCAGATTTGTCTGATTTAAGAGCAGCCTGTCTTTGCTGCTCACTACCAGCCAGGGATAAGAGCATCTCCCTGGCAGCAGCTTTCTAATCCATGGCCATGCTACTTAGCAGGCTAGTAGCAACATGCTACTTAGCAGGCAAGGCAGCAACATGCTACTTAGCAGGCAAGCAGGAACATCCTACTTAGCAGGCTAGTAGCAACATGCTACTTAGCAGGCAAGGCAGCAACATGCTACTTAGCAGGCAAGCAGGAACATCCTACTTAGCAGGCTAGTAGCAACATGCTACTTAGCAGGCTAGTAGCAACACCAGGGTTTCCCCCCCTGCACTCAACTTGAAAAGCAGCAACAGCAGCTCTGGGTGTGTGTGTGTGTGTGTGTGTGTGTGTGTCTGTGTGTGTGAGTGAGTGAGCTTGGCCGGTCTGTGAGAGGGGGTGATGTAGAGATAATGTCAGTGTGCCTCTCTACACACGGGTGAAGGTGTGTATACTCCTGCATGCTGTGTGTGTGTGTCTGTAGGAAGGACGGAGGATGGTGTTGGGGGGCAGGGTGGGTGAGGTGGGGGGGGGGGGGGGGGTAGCAGGACAGCTGTCAGAGTGGAACTGGACCCCACAGCCTCCCAGTCGGTCCCTCCCCATATGGCACAAGGCCAGGTAGCAGCGCCCGGGGTTACAGGGCTGAGGCCCAGCGAGAGATCCTCTTTCAGAGGCCGGCCTGGTCTCCCTGCTCGAGGGGGAGGGGGGAGGGCACTAATCTGGACCCTTGGCCTATACCGGCCACTGGATTAAGAGGGCAGAGGGGGCAGTCTCGCCCGGACTGTGGAGGTTTGTCTGGGGAGAGAGCGACCACTCAGCTCCTTCCCAGAATTCTTTGAATGACCTTTTGAGTAAGTGCTCTCTCTCATTCTGTCTCTGTCTCTCTGCTTTTCTCTCTGTTTCCTTCCATCTCCATTGCCAGAGTGACAGCAAAGCATCAATGAATCTTTTCTTAATATATGATTTATTTTATTTTTTTCCTTAATTATTTTATATTTGTTACTCAGTAGCCCCTCAACTTGATCTCCCTCCCACACTAGAATGTAGACGAGTGTCTGAGACTGAGAGAGTGGACCTCCCCCTGCTCCTCACCAGGTTGACCGTCCGTCCGTCTGTCCGTCCTTCCATCCCCGATACAAGAGAGAAGCAGAGTGGATGGAAGGCTGAGAAAGGAAAACGGGGATGCACAATGAGCTGTGTCGCATGACTGCTTCCTGTCTACCGAGGTAGTGGATCTGCTGCAGTTTCAAACCTTCCTCTTCATGCAGGAAGTGAAGCGCATCCAGGCTGTCAGGTGTTGATGACAGAGATTCCAACTACAACTGGTATGTTTTGATTTGACAGTTGAACCTAACTGCAATATACCACAAGCATATTTCTCGCATGGCACCAAGGTGTTGAAATACAGTCGTCCACGTCACGCTAAATACTCGCGTTATCGCCAGAATAACAATTCAATGTTTTTACTTGCAGACAGTAAAAACAATATTCTCCCTGGTCCCCTTCACCCTCAATCATGTCGCATTATCTCTACAACAACTCATTCGCTGAACCTCACAAATAAAAAAGCGTCCCCTATTTCTGAATTTCGGCTACTTTTTACCACTTGGTCTGACGTCACCTTGGCTGAAACCGTATAAACGCCGGGTGTTAATAACGGCCTGTCATTCGCGGTGTACCCAGACTGTGGAGATATGCGAGGGGGTGAAGGCACAAATCTTCCCCTCAGGGCAGTAGGTACTGGGATCCCTGCCATGGCTTTGAAGTTGATATTGCCCAGAAATGAGTCCAGGACAAAAAGGAGATGAACCAGCAGGGCAGGGAGGATGAGTCTATCGGGGCCCGTGTTTTGACGGAGGACAAGGAGGGAGGGGAGCATCCTTTCTCTTGTGATTAATCACTCGCTTCCTTGCAGTTCAATGGACTTATGGACAAGTCTGTGTGTGTATGGATTACACCTGTAATAATAGACCAACAGAAACGCCATTCATCACCCCCTTCCTCCACCCTGCCCCTCCCTCTTTGACGTGGTAGCTGAAAGGAAACATCACACCTTGGGTTAGCTGCTTTTCAGGGTCAGAATCTGGGCTCAGAATCAGATCTCAGATATGCTTATGTGTCAAACTATTAGAGAACATACAGTGCCCTCCAAAAGTATTGGAACAGTGAGGCGAATTCCTTTATTTTTGCTGTAGACTGAAAACATTTGGGCTTGACATCAAATAATGAACGTGAGACCAGAGATCAACGTTTCAGCTTTTATTTCCAGGTATTTACATCAGGATCTGATGCACAACTAAGAAAATATCACATTTTGTTTGAATCCACCCATTTGTCATGTGAGCAAAAGTATTGGAACAGATATACTTAAAACATATTTAAGTGAATAAGACTTAATATTTAGTTGCAAATCCTTTGCTTTCAATAACTGCAGCAAGTCTGTGACCCATTGACGTCACCAAACTTTTGCATTCTTCCTTTTTGATGCTTTCCCAGGCTTTCACTGCAGCCTCTTTCAGTTGTTGTTTGTTTTGTGGGGTTCCTCCCTTCAGTCTCCTCTTAAGCAGGTAAAATGCATGCTCTATAGGGTTTAAGTCTGGATATTGACTTGGCCAGTCTAATACCTTCCATTTCTTGCCCCTGATGAACTCCTTTGTTGTTTTGGCAGTGTGTTTTGGGTCGTTATCTTGCTGCATGATGAAGGCTCTGCCAATCAGTTTGGTTGCATCTTTCCTTAAATTGGCAGACAAAATGTTTCTGTAGACTTCCGAGTTCATTTTGCTGCTGCCATCATGTGTTACATCCTCAATGAAGATTAATGAGCCCGTCCTAGAAGAAGCCATGCAAGCCCAAGCCATGACATTACCTCCACCGTGTTTCACAGATGAGCTTGTGTGTTTGGGATCATGAGCAGTTCCTTTCTTTCTCCAAACTTTAGCCTTTCCATCACTTTGGTAAAAGTTAATCTTTGTCTCATCAGTCCATAAAACTTTGTCCCAGAATTTTTGAGGTTCATCTCTGTACTTTTTGGCAAATTCCAGCCTGGCCTTCCTATTCTTCTTGCTAATGAGTGGTTTGCATCTTCTGGTGTAGCCCTTGTACTTTTGTTCATGAAGTCTTCTGCGAACAGTAGATAGTGATACCTTCACTCCTGCCATCTGGAGGTTGTTGCTGATCTCACTAACAGTTGTTTTAGGGTCTTTCTTTACAGCTCTCACAATGTTTCTGTCATCAACTGCTGATGTTTTCCTTGGTCTACCTGTTCGACGTCTGTTACTTAGTACACCAGTAGTTTTCTTCTTCTTCAGGACATTCCAAATGGTTGTACTGGCTATGGCCAATGTTTCTGCAATGGCTCTGATTGATTTTCCATCTTCTCTAAGACTCACAATTGCTTATTTTTCACCCAAAGACAGCGCTCCGGTTTTCATGTTGTTTTCACCTCTGAATACAGTCTGCATAGACAAAACCTATCTTACCCAATCTGAACCTGAGTGTAGACATTCAGTGGTATTTATTGATTGAATAATGTATGTAATAGGACACACCTGGGCAACAAAACACACCTGTCAGTCATATGTTCCAATACTTTTGCTCACGTGACAAATGGGTGGGTTCGAACAAAAAGGTGATATTTTCTAATTTGTGCATCAGATCCTGATGTAAATACCTGGAAATAAAAGCTGAAACGTTGATCTCTGGTTTCACATACATCGTTTGATGTCAAGCCCAAATGTTTTCAGTCTACAGCAAAAATAAAGGAATTGGCCTCACTGTTCCAATACTTTTGGAGGGCACTGTATATTGTGCTTTGGTCATGCTTCTGCTGAGACAACAGGTAATAATTTGCACCGCATGATGCTGTATAACCAAACTATACATTTACATCTATACAAGCTGTCACATTTCAAGTCATGTATACAATATGACCCTACAGAAGGGGAGGAAGGGATCTGGGAGTCAGGGGGTATCTGGGCCTGGGCCGTTACACATGTACACACACACATATATATATATATTTTTTTTAATTATCAGGACAAGAGTTATTTTAAAATGTGTTCAAACAGGATGTGATCAATAAGAAAGTGGGCTGAGGGCTGTGGAGGTCATGGGGGGTACCATCTGGTCTGTACAGTATGTGTGTGAAAGGGTGTGTGTTGATGTATGGGAGAGACAGAGACAGAAAAACACATCTCAAACACACACATATTATATATTCATCATAAAGTATCTCAACTTTTTTGCTGTATAAACCTAGTACAGAACATTCTAATCCTATTGGAGGCATCGTGGATATTTTATTTCAGATTTTGAGATGTTGTTTTTCATTCTACTCTTCTGTGCCTTTTTTCTGTTCATTCAATTGTATCCTTTATCCCATGGGCCTGAAGAAAGCTATTAGAACTGAAACAGAACAACAAGATGAGTGTGTGTGTGTGTGTGTGTGTGTGTGTTTGAGTGTGTGTGTGAGAGAGCGTGTGTGTCGGAGTGAACTTACAGCCTTTTACATTACACCGAGCACCTGCAGGAAAAAATGATCTTCTTATTTTAGCCATGCCAGAGAGAATAGGAGGTTTTAAAGAGAGAGATGCCTCAGAGGGAAATATTTGAAATCCACTCAAACATACTCTGATTCATTATACAATAAACATGTGCCAATCACTCCTATTCCCCCTCCTACATCCACTGAACAGTGCAGCCTGGATTTAGGAACAGCACTCTACTGCCCCCCTTTGGACCACACGGTAACTACATGCCAGAGACATCCTCTTGCAAAGGTGAACAATTTGCTAATGAACAATCCCCAGCAAATTGCAATCCCCCCTCTCTACACGCAACATATTAATTTCTCTAATTATACAGTTTATTCATTTTCTCGGTTCGGCAGGTATGAAGGCCTCCTTCGTCTCACCTGGGAATGGCAAAGTCCAATCACATAATCCAAATCCATGAAATAAATAATAACCAGCAGTGTGACTCAGAGACGCATGTGACGGGGGGGGGGGGGGGGGGGCGTACTGCTTATGTTGTGTTTTAATTGTATGAGGATGCATTCACTTTGTCAGAGCTAATTATGGATTAGCGCTTGCTAGCTCGGCCCGGCTGGGTAGACCTTTAATTGTACGCTGACTGGCTGTTGGAAACCTGTCAACAAACCTCCAGGACAACCACATGCACGCCTGTAACAAGGGGTTTTATTTTTTATTTTTTTCTTCTTGAGATTAACTAAGATTGCATAATTTGTTTTCTATAGGCTACTGTATACAATACAAATATATTTTAGTGTCTGTAAACTAAGACAGATTTAACTTTAATTTGCCAACTTGATTTGGCTTACTTGAGAGAAACCTGCAGCTTGTTTACATAGTGCGCTGTGAAATAACTCTAAGCCTTTCTTTTATTCTCGAGTAGTATACACAATGTATCATGAACGTATACATTTAAGTGTTTAATAAAACACAGCGCTTTAATTAATGATACACTGTGACTTGCTGGTCCTAGTCAAAGGTTTGCGTCCATGTTGTGATCGACCTGGGGCCTGCTGCTCATTTGGCCGGTGAGCAGAGGCCTGTTCCATAAAGCAAGCTCACAGAATAAGCCAGGCTTAAGGTGTCAGTTACTTTCCCTGACATTAAGCCTGGCTTATTCTGTAAACTCGCTTTATGGAACAGGCCTCTGCTCACCGCCCAAATTAACAGGAAAAGCACCACAACCAATATCGCCAGTTTCTCCCGACAGTGTGACCTTGCCAACAACTGGAGCGAGCCCTACGTGCAGCTTAATGCATACAGGCTGTCCCACCCTCCCACTACCAAAGTGCTAATGAGTTTCAATTACGGTTTTGCCTTCATCCCAAATGACCTACTGTAACTCTTCCAAAGCCTGTCACCCATTTGACCATATGCATAATGTATCACAAACAGAGCACTACAAGAGCTCTTCCTCCCCTCCTTGAAGGATTATTTATAACCCCACCGAGACTAAATGATTCCTGTAGGAGCAAGTAGCGGTTCAATAGATAGAGATAAGTGAGAGAAAAGAAGAGAGATAAGTGAGAGAAAGGAAGAGAGAGAGAGTGGGAGAGGTAGAGCGAGAGGAGGAGGAGGAGGAGGAGGGGTTGTGAATATTGCGGCAGACTGGCGTTCATGACTTATTCATGTGTGCATATCAGAAGAGGACGCAGCCATTTTTAATGTAAGATGTAAGAGTTCCAGGGGGTCTGAGGTGCGCTGGCCGACTGACTAATGGCCCACAGTACACTCCGAGGTTAGACAGTACAGCCCAGCCAGTCTCCCCACACAAACAGGGGAATCATTTGCTTCCATGCACCCCCCCCCCCCCACCCCCCCAAGTCTGGTGTATTGATTGATTAATCACTCCGCCGATGAACTAACAGATACTGACCTTTCAGAGGTGCATGAGCATTTAGCCTCCTAAAGTCTGCTAAAAAAAAAAGAGAAAAGTGCATCGATCATTTAATGGAACATCAAGCCTCAGCACAGATTAGCCGACCAGCATTTTGTCAAGCGCGCACCCACCCCCCATGCCGATCAATGGGTCTTCGATACATTGACCTTCCCTGAAAGTAAACAACAACACCAGAGGCCAGGGGATTACGGCTACTAACCCTCATCATCATTATTATCATGATTGTTGTTGTTTGGATCTGAGATAATGAGCATACTCCTCCCTCGTGGCAGTCTGTAGTACTTGTGTTTTGAATAGAAACTACATGCTAAAGGAGTTCCTAGGGAGAACTAGCCGTGCTAGCTACCCTGTGGGGTTGGGCTTAAAGGCTGCGAAGCTTGTTTCATTTCTATACCTTGTTACTGTTACTTGTATTTCATGTTGTTTTGGTTTTGTGTGCACAATCATAAGGCACAGCACACACTCCTGGGGAGAAAGGAAGTTGTCATCTTCAGGAGGAAGTGAGACCTACTCTTAATGGCAGAAGTATGTCGATGATCCCGTCCCCAACCAACTCATCTTTAAACACGATGTTCCGAGCACCCTCCACAACCCAACGCCGCATCCTTAGTGTCCCAAACAAAACAGCGAAACACACAATGTAAACATGACAGCTGGAGCTGTACTGCGGGGCTCTGAGGGGGTCCCAGGCCCTCACGAGGACTGCGGGCATGAAATGAACTGGATGCACAAGTAAAAAAGAGGAGGCTTAACAAACAAAAAAACCCGACAACGCAGCAGATCCATCCTGACTTATCGGCAGGAGAGGTCGTGTGGGAGACTCCTGGAGCTGAACTGGCTTTCTCAATAGACGTCAGGCCCATCCAGACTAATGGGAGATGACACGCAACATCATGCACCAACTACATCCCAGACAGGCAGGAGTAATGGGTCATAAATTCGAGGCCCCGAGCGGGGTCTGTTAAAACTCGCCAGTGCACGAATGGCTAATGGTTTTCATCCACCCAGCCCCCCCCACCCCCCATTTCCACCCCCCCCTCCCCACCCCCACCCCGCATCCCACCCCTCACCCCCCTCTGCTTCTAGAGAAACTGCAAGCACTACTGTGTGTCCGTCCGCGTGCACGCGCGTGTGGGGTTGAAGGGGTGGGGGAAGGGGGGTCAAACACAAACACACAATGACAAACACACGCACCCCTCATGCACTCTGTACCCTAAGGTGAAAAACCCAACCACCCTCCTAAAAAACGGTTTGCTTTTTAATTAATCACGCCGATACAATGGCGGCCGCCGGCTCGAGGGGCTTAAGTTCAAATCAATAGCACAAGCCAGGGCCCATGCCGTCAATACTTTACGAAGTGCAAAAATCATTGTGAGTCCTAGAGGCTCTGGCTGTCCCCAATAAAGCGCCCTGGGGACGGATACTGCCCTGGCAGACCCCTTGCTGTGCCCCGGATCTCCCAGCATGCATCACTCCTCTTTTGTTCTCTCCAGTCAGGCATGGAGGGCTCGATTCAGCAGGCAACCATCTCGGCCAGCCTGACAAAGACGCGGGCTGTGACCTGGTGTGTCGGGTCACGTGCGTCCCTGGCGAGCCTTTCACAGACGCACTTTGCCCTGCGGGGCCAGAGTAGCTGTGTAGGAGGCACAGTTTTTATTTGGTTCGGTGTGCAAGGGGATAAAAGTTTATTCAATTTCGTGAGCAGGGTGTTTGATCTCAAGGCCGACTACATCAACGTTGCTGGTTGTTAATAAGCATTCTGATGTTCTAAAGAAAAGTCCTTCATTACCCTGATTGGTTTTCATGAGCAGAAGTAATGTTACTGGAACAACTTTTTCCTTTGCCCTACAACTGGGTATGTCAGTATGAATATAATAAACTTCTGTAGTAACAATTGTTACAGATTTTTCATATCGAGCCATTTTCAACAGCTTTGATCTTGAAGTTGCCTATGTCACTTACCTCCTAATGGTGATTTTCCTTTTTTAGATTCTCATCAACATGATGATCTGCTTTAAGGCCCGAGCACGCTAAGCTAGCAGGTCTTCCAGAGTGTTAAGCTAAAACAATGTGATTATAAAAAGCTTGTGAGGTGAGCAATGAAAAATGATCCAGTGGTGATTAACTGATCCAGTGGTGATTAACTGTTCTATTCCAGAGTTACACTTCCCCGAAGCGTTTACTCACTTCATTGGTCCAACACATTGCCTAGAAACCATACTGGCAGATGACCACTTCAGCATGAAGGAAAATTATATTTGTGTCTTTAAGTCTTTATAATGGTCCATTGCCATTAAAGACAAAACTCAACCAAAAGAACAACTGTACTGTAACTACCCAACATCACCGTACCTACCAAATGAGGCCAGTATTTCGTCATTCAGCACACACTTGTGGCCCCTAACTCTGTCTATCACTGGATTTCTCCTCTGTGGTGATTCTTGGTCCACTATTGAGCCGCCCAGATAAGCAGCTGACCCAGATTGATTCTGGATAGTGTTTCCTGTGGAACAGAACCCTGGCTGACCACCAGGGGACCTGGGGACACCCCTGTGCTCTGATCAATGCTGCGGGTGCTGGTGAAGAGAGTCAGGAAGACATGCTGTCTGGGTCCTTGGAGGATCTGAACACCTCCACACACACACACACACACACACAGGCCACACACACACCAAAGCCACACACACACACACACACAGGCCAGGACACACACACACACAGGCCACACACACACACACAGGCCACACACACACACAGGCCAGGACACACACACACACAGGCCAGGACACACACACACACACAGGCCAGGACACACACACACACAGGCCACACACACACCAAAGCCACACACACAAACACACACTCAAAGGTCAGGACACACACACACTTGCAAGCCAAGATGACACACAGACAGTTTTTGAATATTTTAGGCATAATATTATGAAAATGTACCTAATCAGCATTTACCAACTTCTAAATTACCTATTTTATGTGTTGATGTGCATTGTTTACCTAATGTATTCTTACATATACATTAACTCTTTTAGCCTAGACACATAATATGTCAGAATTAAAAGACAGTCCCAAAGTGAATGTCGTAGGCGGTCATTTTATGACTGGTGCAGGGCTCTTTTTAGACTGAATTAAAATTAGTCTAGGTACACACTGCCATCTGGTGGCAGACAAATGTAATGCACATATCTGCGAGGGGCCCGTTGTGGGCCCTTAAACGTCGGTTAAGGTTATCTGGAGATGCAAGACAGATCCAAGGGTACATTTACGGCGATGTAAGGCCACAACTTGCAGAAAACAGGCGAGCAATTTCAACACAGTGGACAGTGACGCGGATTTACCATTTAGCCTGTGTGACACGGCGGTCTGAAAACCAAGCAGCAGCAGCAACGCCAGTTTCTGTGACGACATGGCTGTCATCCCAAACAATTAATATGTAACACCTCATCCTACCATTGATGTCTTTATCCAGCGAGGGTCAGGTTGAATCCAATCCAGCACAAAGCACATGGAATCCACTGTAGCCCCCGTGAACTGTCCAATTTCTCAAACTCGTCTGAATACGCCAAAAACTGTCATGTGTCCTGATATTTTGGCAGCATCATCCTCTCCTTCGTAAACTTATCAATAACAACGGTAAATTGAGTTTAGAGAGGGGCCTTCTTTCTCCATTACCGTGTAGTTTTAAAATAACTTCTGTGACTGAAAGAGCGTTTGAAAAAATCTGATGACGTCTTCCGTAGGCCCCAAATACAATGTAGCCGATGGTCACAAGGCCCTTTTCATAACGTTGCAGGTGATTTAGGGCAGAACAGCTTATGTTGTGTTGAATTTACACTTCACTACATATAGTAGTATATGAAACGAAATAAACAAATTCACCCAAAACTCTCTCAGCAACACATCGTCTGGCTAGCTCCTCGTTAGCGACGTTTTCACTTTTTAGGCTAGCAGCCTAGAGCTAGTCAGGTAGCTAATTTGCCAGACATGAAGATTGAGTTGTTTAGAGTGAGAATCAGTTATTAACACAAGGCCGCAATATTGTTTCTCAGCTCTGGCTCCTTTTGCTTTATTGCGGTCGACGTTGTACTTTTTTTTTTACATTTTAGCCACCACAGCCTACGGTTAACTTCTACTGACGAACAGGAGACAGCACAGCGTCACGTGCTCTTTCAAAGTCAGAGGTCGTCCAAATGACGCACTTAGCCTACGCGCACGGAGAGAAACATATCAACAGAGAGGGGGGAAAACTGAATGAAATATTGACGTGGGTAGTGATTGATTGTCACATTTTCTCCTCTTGATTTGAAAATGATTGTTACGAAATACAACAATCTAAACAGAAATAGGCTACAGCAGACATTCCAGTTTTTAAAACTCGCGGCAGCCAAATCGATTTGATAGAGGAGGTGGAATCAAGGGAAAGACCAACAAATCCCCCCCACCCCCATTTCGAAACACATATTTAATCTCTAACAATGGAGACCGCCAGAATGGTTCACCAGAAACAGATGCTTTCCTAAAAGAGATTATTGTGGGTGCTGTTGGGTAGGTTATATGGACGACAACAGAATGTCACGCCACAGATTCCTCACAATTTCAGCAATTGACCACAACCCGACTATAGTCAGCAGAATAAGCGCCAATTGAGTTTGTGTCCTTTAATAACTGAATTTCAGACTACGTGACGTCGTTCTTGTCCTGTTAGGTCTCCAGTCCGTTTCAAGATTAAAACTGAGAAGTCTTTATTAGTCTTGAAGCCGTCTATCGGCTTGATAGACGGTTTTGAGGGACAAAAAATAAATAATTAAAAATGTTGAGAATTCCGAGACTAATACAGTGGGGACAATGATTGGCTAGCCTACATCTGAGAAATGAAATAAGATTCAATGGATAACTCCAAATTGGTTATGACACTATTATTATGTCAGATTTTTTTATATTGCGGTGAACTACATGAATCCTTGTTATACGATGCAAATAAAAGAGCAATATTTAGAATCGACCAAACGTCATCGCCGACTCATAAACGCCCAGTCAAATCTAATAAGCCTACAGGACAATAGTCACTTATGGAGCAGTCTGCAAAAAGTTTGTCAACTACTGAACGGAAGGAGAGTTGAACCATCATTATCAATGCAACCGACGTGAAAATGTCATCAATCGGAACGGATATCCTCGTTAGTCTTCTCATTCTTTGTAAGTAGAATCATATATAAACGTAGGCACAATACAATCATTATGCAAACTCAAGTCTGTTAGTATTAGAAGTAGGTAACATAAGCGTGATGAGATTGGAGGTGTAGGCTACGTGTTTCTCCCATTTGACAAAGTAAAATAGAATACTTGTTTGTAAATATGTATCGTATTAACATAGTGTTACATTTTCTGATGGTGTTAAGCAAATATCCGTTTTCCCACTATCAAGTTTCTTTCCGATATCCATGCAATAACATATTTGACATAGCCTAGTTACATTAAAAATAACAAAAAATGTTCAGTAGCCTACACTTGCACCTGACATATTTAATTGACGACCTAATCCCTAATCATTAATCAAATTATGTTGAAGATACTAACAAGTTGGTTGTCTGGTAGGCTACTGTGCGGAACCTAATTTATTACACTGTTGTAATAAAGTTGTAGAAAGTTACCCTCTTTGATACTACACAAACACGTAATGGAGGTTTGGAATAGATTTTTCTCAGAGAAAATAATAATTTAAACCAGGCACGTTCTAATGCCTTGATTTATTTCTGAAACAAATACGACTACAAGTTTTTTTTTGGGGGGGGGGGGGCTCTGTTAAAGCATGCATCATAGTCACAAACTATGGACTGCATGCTTACACGTCGGTCTGACAAGCTTGGGCTTGTGGGTGAAAGCTGTTTGGAGCAGGTACATTCCATGCCCTCAGGAGTACACAGCCTACCTGTGAGACATGCTCCTCACTTTATACACCATTTTGGATCGCACAGCGGTTTGGTAGAAATGAGTTGTGTTTGAGGATGTTTTGTGAGGAGGATGGAGAATGTTTGCTAAACTCAAGCTCACTCCTAAAACGGGGAATTCAGGATGGATGTGAGAGATGGATCTCTCACTTGTTACTTTACTATACCCAATCATTTCCCAAACCCTTTTGGTTCTGCCCCAGTTGACAGGTTTGGGTCCTCGGTGCTGTTCAACGTTGGCACGGCCGGTGCCAAGATCTTCTCTGGGCCCACAGATGGGCAGTTTGGCTACACCGTTCAGCAGCTGACTAATCATCAAGGAAAATGGTACAGAATGAGGAACTCAGATCACCCATGCAGACACACTTCCTTGTGCTTCTTAAAGACTTACTGTTCTTAGATATTAACGTCCTGTTATAGACGGACGATGACTTTATTCCTTCAGAAGATCATCTATTTTTAAAATGTCCCCCTTAAACATGCCCTCCATACTTAAAAATGCCTGTTGAAAGGACTGTCAAACCCATTCATTTCCCCATGAATATCTCAGGTTCACTCTAATTAGCACAATTTACTTTTTGAGTATGAATGATCAGTGAGTATAACCACTACGCGCTGTTGTTGCAAAACTGTGCTGCTTTCAAGACCCTGTTTAATATAATGTCATGCATTGGGAATATGAACACTTTCATGGTACAAAAAAGTATATGTATGTATATATGTTTGTAAGCGTGGAGGAAGTCTAAACGTGAGGCGTTTCTGCTTTCTAGGCTCCTGGTTGGTTCTCCCTGGAGTGGTTACACTCAAAACAGGAAGGGAGACATTTATAAGTGTCCTGTATCAGGATCCACAATCAGTTGTGAAAAGCTCAACATTCAGGGTAAAGCCCACTTATACACATTTTAAACCTTAAGCGAGACTGAAACACACTAAAAAGTTGTTTTTATCATAACGTTAATCTTTGACCAAAGAAAAGACATGGCTCCCTATTGAAACTGGAATTATCTAAACAATGTTTAATTCACAGTGTCTTGTAACTGAAATTATAAACATTGAGAACCCTTTTTTATGTTGTTAGACTCTATGAATATTCCCAACGTGCGAAACATCAACACCAACATGAGTCTCGGTCTGGCTCTAACTCGCAGGGCCAGTGGATTCATGGTAAGACTTTTCACTGTGTCTATGAAGGCTGCAATTGTTGTGATGTTGTGCTGTATTCATTTAGCCCACCCTTTTATCAAAAGCGACGTACAGGGTTGTATTTGAACCTGGAACCTCCTGATCTACAGTGACATTTTCTACCACTGAGTGATGCCTTCCTGTTTGGCATGTAAATCATTGACATTTTAAAACTAGTGTGACAACTCTCAACATTTAAAATGAATCACACTTCACACCCCAACACCAAAAGGATGCTATTCAAATCTTCAAAACGTGTGCGTGCTCAGAATGATGCGTATTTTGTAAGGAAAAGAGAAGTCAAAGCTCAGTTTTTGTTGTCTCTGCAGGCCTGTGGTCCACTGTGGGGGCAGCAGTGTGGAAGTCAGAGATATTACCCTGGGGCTTGTGTTGAAGTCAGTCCTCTCTTCAAACCTCAACCTGCCTTCTCTCCTGCTGTGCAGAGTAAGACACTTTCATCTTCCAGAGCATGTTGTTCCTGTTAAGATAAAAGACAGTGTGACAAAAAACTGTTATCAAGGTAATGTTATGTTGAAGTTCCTCTTCAGGAACAGCAAGACTAGTCAGTTGGATTCTGGGTTTATGAGTATTAAGCAATCTGCAGATTGGAGAGAATGTTTAACACACCTTGACATGACAAAAAAAGAATACATGAACAGATGATAAGGCAACCGCTGATCTGCTGATCCTGATGAACATAAACACAAGAAATCCCTGATATCTTCCACACACGTGGTCATCAGTAGGAATTCAGGACATGTTATTGTTAAGGGTAATAATGGAACATAGTTTTAGGACACTTTACTGAAATATTATTATGGAACAGTGGTTCAAGTAGCTGTGTAATGCTATCCATATTCGTTATTAATCACAACTTTCGACCATTCCTTCTTCAGCTTGTGGAGGCCCTATGGACATCGTCATTGTTTTGGATGGCTCGAACAGCATTTATCCTTGGACACCAATGAACGACTTCCTCACAAAGCTAATTCCTGCTTTAGACATTGGACCACAAAGTGCACTGGTTAGTATACAGTATAATGCATTGTACATATGAAACTTAAATATTACTGGGCTTAAAAAAGTAAAATGTCCTGAATCAATTAATTGTGACCCTAGAGTGTCAGATATACACTTGGATATACATTTAAATTAACTGGACGTTTTTTGTTTTTCACCCAGGTAAGTGTCATCCAGTATGCTGTAGAAGCCCAGTTTGAATTCAGATTGAGAGATTACAATACCAAAAAGGGAGTTTTGGAAGCTGTTTCCAAAATCACCCAGATGTACGGTCACTCCACGAACACATTCCACGCCATCAGTTACGCCTGGTTCGTATTACTTTGTGGCACTCAATTCAACCAAACATTTCACTTACCTTTCTGTCTGTAAGACTTCTAGGTAGGCCTATCCATTTTCTTTACCAACCTAAAAGTTTATCACACTGCCCGTGTAAAAGTATTTTTAAATTGTACTTTTTTTTCTTCAGTCTTGGAAAGCTTTGCAAGTTTGTTAAATGAAATCAAACAGGTTGTCAAGTTGAGAATTGTTTCCAGTCAGTGGGGTTTTCATGCGGATAGCGGCGGTCGGCCTGGCGTGCCCAAGGTGATGGTGGTGGTCACCGATGGGGAGTCCCATGACCGTGCCTTCAGGGACAATGTCATACAGGAGTGTGAGAAACAACGAATAACCCGCTTCGGCATCGCTGTAAGTGAGAAGACGACTCCTAAATCAGCTCTTCTTAAGAACGCTCTTCTTAATAACGTTCTAAGAGCGTTCTAGAGCGCTCTTAGAACGTTCTTAAGACGCTCTTAGCGTTAAGAGCGTCTTAACGAATCTGGGAAACCCGGCCTTTGTCATTTCTGTGTTCTGCTTCTGGGCTTAGGTGCTGGGGTACTATTCCAGGAACAACATCGACACAACAAACCTTATAGCAGAGATCAAGTCCATCGCCAGTGTCCCCAGCAACAAGTATTTCTTTAATGTCTCCGAAGAGGCAGCACTATCCACCATTGCTGGATCACTGGGAAACCGAATCTTCAGTATCGAGGGTACAGTTTGACTGAGAACTGTGTCATTTTCGTTGACAGGCACAGTAAAGTATTTCACTATCCAGAATGACTGGATAGTGAAATACTTTATACTGTGCACATGTTAAACATATCACGTTACTTGACTGTTGACTTTGAGGTGTGAGAGAGCCAGTTTGAGATTTAAGGAGAGTATTCGATTACCATAATCAGACCTTCCTCATAATCACTTGAAGAGCAGCGTATTCTGGTTGTCTTGACTCACTAGGCACGGGGACCGCTGGTGAGAACTTCAAGATGGAGATGTCTCAGGTGGGCTTCAGCGCTCACTACTCCAGCTCACAGGTTGGTCCCTGTCCTCTCAGGCTAGCATGCCAGCTTTAACAGGAGAGGGAACCTGGGCTTATTTTCTTTTCTTTTTTTTCACATCCTGTTTGTTTGCCAAACAGGATGTGATGATGCTGGGGGCGGTGGGTGCGTACGCCTGGAGCGGAACGGTTGTCCACCTGACTGGAGCCCAAGCCGACATCTTCCCCTCCTCTGTGTTCGAGAACATCCTGCAGGATAGAAACCACAGCGCCTTACTGGGTAAGCTATCATAAAGAACAGAGATTTTACTGTAAAATTATCTTAGGATCCAGTTATTTTACCATTCACTGTAAGCACAGCAATGTAGTGCTTGGAGGTTGCAGGTTCAAATCCCACTCTGTTCGTTGCTTTGGATAAAAGTGTCTGCTATATGAACAGTGTTGCACTGCCCCATCCCACCAGATGTTGTGTTCAGGTTGTGTATCATAATGTTCCATGTCAAATTGTTTTTGGTTCCAGGTTATTCTGTGACCACTTTAAGTGATGGAGCCTCTGAATACTTTGTGGCTGGGGCTCCCCGCGCTAACCACTCAGGTCAGGTGATCGTCTACACGGTCAACTCCCAAAAGCAGCTCACGGTGGTGGACTCAGAGAGAGGGAAACAGGTACTCACAGCCTCTTTCTACAACAAATGGCAACAAATGCACCAAAAAATGCGGTGTCAATTTTACAGCCTGATTTCAACATTTTGTAAAGTAATGCCCCTGTCTGTAAAGTAAAGGCCCCTGTCTGTAAAGTAAATGCCCCTGTCTGTAAAGTAAAGGCCCCTGTCTGTAAAGTAAATGCCCCTGTCTGTAAAGTAAAGGCCCCTGTCTCAGATCGGGTCGTACTTCGGGAGCGTGTTGTGTCCTCTGGATGTGGACCGAGACGGAGTGTCGGACCTGTTGCTGGTCGCGGCCCCAATGTTCATGAGTGACCTGAGGAAAGAGCAGGGGGTGGTCTATCTCTACTCCGTCACCAAGGTAACATCCAGAACGGGCAAAGTAAGGGGTGTCGGTGACGCTTATAGAATTAAGTGATGGCTAGACACCTTTTGTAGAAAACAGAGTCTTTGTAATAAATCTCCCTCGTCTCTCTCCTGAAGGGCGTTCTGAGCGACCACGGCGTCCTCCAGGGTCCGTCCCCGGGGGAGAACGCCCGGTTCGGCACGGCGCTGTCGGCCGCCCAGGACCTGGACCTGGATGGCTTCAGTGACGTGGTGATAGGGGCACCCCTGGAGGACGGCGGGAGGGGAGCCGTCTACCTTTACAACGGGGAGAAGAAGACGCTGCGCACACAGTTCTCTCAGGTGAGGGGGACGGGAGGTCGTGTTGGGGTCGTGCCGGTTCAGTGTCAGGGTGTGGATTGACCTTCCAAACACCTTCAACAGGGCAGAGATCCCTGCTGTTTTTGGCTTGATTCACCACATGCGCTTCATCATACATTGATTTGTTTTATTCCAGAGAATCCTTGGGTCTAAATTAGACTCTAAAATGCAGTATTTCGGGAGGTCTCTGGACAGCTATGGAGATTTGAATGATGACACCATTCCTGATGTTTCAGTCGGGGCACATGGCAAAGTTATCCAGCTGTGGTGAGTTAGGCTTGTCAGGCATCAGTGGGCAAGAACTACCAAGTTTAATACCAACAAACCCTTAACCTATTGAAATGTTGAAATCAAGTTACCTCATAAAATCAGGTAAATACAATCACAAACTGTTCCCGTCTAGTTATTGCTCCACTTAATTATACACGCAGACATATCTTGAAAAGTATCTTGTGAAAGGGATCAAGTCTTAACATCCTAGCCCCATCTGAGATATTTCCATTATGGACATCTAATCAGAAGCTAACGTACACCTCATGGTATTTTCCGCCAGGTCTCGTGGAGTTGCCACGGTGATCGTCCGTGTGTCCTTTACACCTGATAATATCAACATCCTCAACAAACCCTGTTTGTTTAGCGGCCGAAAGCTTTACTGCTTTGAGGCCAAGGTGTGCTTCACAGCCTCCTTCAAGCCCAAGAATCCTGTCGGCCCTGTAGGTAAGGTGAGCATGCTGGCTTTGTAGATGGGTTTAGCTTAGCGGTTAGAGCATTTGAATAAATCCTCTTAAATGTTACAAAATTCAGGTTAAAGGTTAGGGGTTTATAACTAACTTTTATTTCTCTAGTGATATCCTACAATCTTCTGCTTGACGCTGACCTCCAATCAACACATGTGACCTCCAGAGGGCTGTTCAGTCAAAACAATGATAGACTTCTCTCTGGAAACCTGCAGATATCATCTGTTCCTGTGTGCCAGCCCTACCAGATATACGTCCAGGTATCTGATGATACACTCACCAGGCGAAGCTAGCAATACGTCCAGGTATCTGATGATACACTCACCAGGCGAAGCTAGCAATACGTCCAGGTATCTGATGATACACTCACCAGGCGAAGCTAGCAATACGTCCAGGTATCTGATGATACACTCACCAGGCGAAGCTAGCAATACGTCCAGGTATCTGATGATACACTCACCAGGCGAAGCTAGCAATACGTCCAGGTATCTGATGATACACTCACCAGGCGAAGCTAGCAATACGTCCAGGTATCTGATGATACACTCACCAGGCGAAGCTAGCAATACGTCCAGGTATCTGATGATACACTCACCAGGCGAAGCTAGCAATACGTCCAGGTATCTGATGATACACTCACCAGGCGAAGCTAGCAATACGTCCAGGTATCTGATGATACACTCACCAGGCGAAGCTAGCAATACGTCCAGGTATCTGATGATACACTCACCAGGCGAAGCTAGCAATACGTCCAGGTATCTGATGATACACTCACCAGGCGAAGCTAGCAATACGTCCAGGTATCTGATGATACACTCACCAGGCGAAACTAGCAATACGTCCAGGTATCTGATGATACACTCACCAGGCGAAGCTAGCAATACGTCCAGGTATCTGATGATACACTCACCAGGCGAAACTAGCAGGACAATACTTTCAAATCTGTGTTTTTCCAGATTAGCAGCACTCACTGTCAAAAGTCACTGTAAAAGTCAGGACAGGCTTAACATTTAAGTTAATTTTTAGCCTCACTTAACCCTCAGAATATTTTTTTGGGGTGTGGTATAACTTTAACTTTATTAAATTAATATCTTTCATATGTATTAATTTAAATTTGCATCTTTCCAACAGGAAACCCCAGACTTTGTCAATTCTATCAGTTTACGTGTTGACATCAGTCAGCTGAACTCAGATTCCAACCCGGTGCTTGACGTCTTCTCCCCTCACGCATGGGAGTTTTTTGTAAGAATATTTAATGGTTTTGATTTATGCACACAGTCATATTTAGTAAGGCTGTTTCATCCGTCATATGGATTACATTTTTCAGTTTGTGTCCTCTAATCATCACCTTTACAAGCTCTGCTGTAATGTTGTTTGAAAGCTTGGTGCGGAATTAGGTGGTATGGTCAGTTTAAAGGGTTTGTTTGAATTATTTGGGGAAACTGACGCAGAATGTTTCGGGCAGATTCCCTTCTCCAAAGACTGTGGCTCCGACAAGGTGTGTGTCAGCGATCTGGTGCTGAAGGTAAACAAAGGAAGAGAGATACCTAGGTGAGTTCTGTCATACTAGGACAACCATCATGGAAGAATGTGTGGAAGTGTCTTCCATCTTATTTCACTAATACTTTCCAGTCAGAATATCTAAAGTGATGATTCCTAACCATTGTTTTCATTTACCGACCTGCCTCACAATGTTGTGTTTAAAAGGAACATTATATTCGACATCCCGAACTTCATTTGTTCCGTAGATGTCGTGAACGTTTTTCAAGAGTTCTATTTAATTTTATACAAGCCTCTTTTACTAAAGAATTCCTTTAAAACTTATTGTTCAAGCTTCAACTCAGAGCTCAATCCTCATAAAATGGGTGTGTCTCTTTCAGCCGAGGCAGAACAGCTCAGAATCTATTTTCAGAACCTGGAATGACAAACGCTTAATAATACCAGCTCAAACTAAATACAATTTGAATGCCCCATTTTTGTGTGTGACCTAAACCATATCGTCAATAGAAGTTTTTGATATTGTATTATAGATGTTTTCCTGTTCTCGTGGATTGTAATGGTTAGTTGCACGCCATTATTTGATTTTTTACAAATGTTTCAGTTATCAGTTGTTGGATCTCTTCCTTGCAGTGATTCCACAATGCTGGTTAGCTACAAGAACCGTAGAATCTCATTTGAGGTACTCGTGAGTAACACGCTGGAGAACGCATACAACACTCGGGTCTTAGCTACGTACTCAAAGAACCTCTTCTATGCTTCGATAACTCCCCCGGTGAGCTTTGAGTGACTGGTTAAGGTGTTGAACTGATTCACCATGTTAGATAGGCGTTTTTACCCTGTACACTACTGAGTCTGTAATTCATCCAAAGTTTATTTAAAATCCAACACTTCCATTTAGATAGGATGAAAAGGAAAATACAAAACTAAAGACTCAATTGAATTCCTGAAGAGTTTGCTTGGAAACAATCAAACTGTGACTTGTTGTTCCAGAGTGATGGGACTTCAGTGAAGTGCTCCACCTCCGCTGAGCAGTCAGCCTCCTTGGCTTGCCAGGTGGCCTACCCTGCCTTGAAGAGAGACCAGCAGGTCTGGAACAGTGATTAACCATGAGCTCCACACTAACATGCAACGCTTCCTGAACAACACTTCAATGTCTGTGTTCTCTCTCGTCTGCAGGGGAAGTTCTGGATCAACTTCGACTTCAACCTGAATCACTTACAGAAGCAAGCACAAGTCACGTTTGAGGCCATAAGGTAGATTAAGTTCACATTTGCCTCATTTCTGAAAGATAAAGATGACAAAGACAACAGTAAGAAGTACATTAACTTGTTTGTGCCTGATGTTGATGATGTGCAATAAATGATCGTAATCTCACCGACAGTGATGGCGAGGAGAAGAAGCCTAAAGACAACAAGGTGGTCGTAACAATCCCTGTCAGCTACGACGCGGGGATCATCATGACCGCGTGAGTCTACCAGAACCGTTCAGTCTACCAGGACCGTTCAGTTTACCAGGACCGTTCAGTCTACCAGGACCTTTGAGTCTACCAGGACCATTCAGTTTACCAGGATCGTTCAGTCTACCAGAACCGTTCAGTCTACCAGGACCGTTCAGTCTACCAGGACCGTTGAGTCTACCAGGACCGTTCAGTTTACCAGGACCGTTCAGTCTACCAGGACCATTGAGTCTACCAGGACCGTTCAGTCTACCAGGATCGTTCAGTCTACCAGAACCGTTCAGTCTACTAGGACCGTTCAGTCTACCAGGACCGTTCAGTCTACCAGGACCGTTGAGTCTACCAGGACCGTTCAGTTTACCAGGACCGTTCAGTCTACCAGGACCGTTCAGTCTCACTCATGACAGTACAACTTGATCAGGTCAATAGCAGGGTTTCCCGGTGGCAGGCGTGTTGCTTAGGCGGCCGCCTTAACTGAAAAGTCCTGCTGGAAACCCTGAACAGTATGGTGGTTAGTAATGATAGAACCACACATTTTGTATTTGTTATAAATATGGTTAACCAAGAGTGCTGTAGTCGGTTTAAGTGACTGTACAATGCCAAGAAATAAGATAATATGAACTGTTGGAACAACATTGATGTATCAATCGCTATTTTGTAAAATATCATGTAATGTTTATGTCCTCAGGCAATCCAATATTAATTTCTATGTGGTGGACGAGGCTAAAGCAGTGAAGACCACCATTAACAACCTGGATGACATTGGGCCCCAGTTCAACTTTTTCCTAAAAGTAGGTCAATAAATATTTTAAATAATTGTGTGACAGTATTTCCATCATAAAGTAAGTTACTGTAATATTTTTAATAACAGTTACTGTATAAAGAATGTATTTAGGGACGTGTTTAGGGAGGTTTGACTTCTACATGAGGTGAGAGTGCAGTGTGAATTTGATCAACGTTGCTGCATATGTCTTTGGTTTATCGGTACTACAGTAATTTCCCTTCTAGATTTCCACAGGCAACATTCCCGTCAGCCTGGTCTATCTCACCATCTTCTTACCCAACACCACCGATGCTGGAAACCCACTGCTCTACATTACAGGCCTGAGCACGCAATCGGTGAGAGTCCAATCTGAAATACTTATTAACTACTGCTTGAAACGACAATTCTTCTACTCAGCTGTACCTACAGTGTAATTCAACCATGGACAATTTCGAATGTCGATTTTCCACTTAAATTTCCCTTTTCTCCGCCCAGCCCCAAATACAGCTTCTACACATGTATCCTTCTCGTGAAAGCTGGGGCGTTGCTGTTCGTAGTTAGCCCGTTCCCCTCTGCTGTGATATGAAAGACGCGCGTTCAGAAGGTTGAAGGGGCGTGTTCAGAAGGTTGAAGGGGCGTGTTCAGAAGGTTGAAGGGGCGCGTTTAGAAGGTTGAAGGTGCATGTTCAGAAAGTTGAACACGCGTTCAGAAGGTTGAAGAGGCGTGTTTAGAAGGTTGAAGGGGCGTGTTCAGAAGGTTGAAGGGGCGTGTTTAGAAGGTTGAAGGGGCGTGTTCAGAAGGTTGAAGGGGCGCGTTTAGAAGGTTGAAGGGGCGTGTTCAGAAGGTTGAAGGGGCGCGTTTAGAAGGTTGAAGGGGCATGTTCAGAAGGTTGAACACGTGTTCAGAAGGTTGAAGGGGCGTGTTCAGAAGGTTGAACACGCGTTCAGAAGGTTGAAGGGGCATGTTCAGAAGGTTGAACACGTGTTCAGAAGGTTGAAGGGGCGTGTTCAGAAGGTTGAACACGCGTTCAGAAGGTTGAAGGGGCATGTTCAGAAGGTTGAAGGGGCGTGTTCAGAGGGTTGAAGGGGCGTGTTCCAAAGTTTGAAGGGGCGTGTTCAGAAGGTTGAACATGCATTCAGAAGGTTGAAGGGGCGTGTTCAGAAGGTTGAAGGGGCGTGTTCAGAAGGTTGAAGGGGCGTGTTCAGAAGGTTGAAGGGGCGTGTTCAGAAGTTTGAAGGGGCGTGTTCAGAAGGTTGAACATGCATTCAAAAGGTTGAAGGGGCGTGTTCAGAAGGTTGAAGGGGCGTGTTTAGAAGGTTGAAGGGGCGTGTTCAGAAGGTTGAAGGGGCGCGTTTAGAAGGTTAAAGGGGCGTGTTCAGAAGGTTGAAGGGGCGCGTTTAGAAGGTTGAAGGGGCATGTTCAGAAGGTTGAACACGTGTTCAGAAGGTTGAAGGGGCGTGTTCAGAAGGTTGAACACGCGTTCAGAAGGTTGAAGGGGCATGTTCAGAAGGTTGAACACGTGTTCAGAAGGTTGAAGGGGCGTGTTCAGAAGGTTGAACACGCGTTCAGAAGGTTGAAGGGGCATGTTCAGAAGGTTGAAGGGGCGTGTTCAGAAGGTTGAAGGGGCGTGTTCCGAAGTTTGAAGGGGCGTGTTCAGAAGGTTGAACATGCATTCAGAAGGTTGAAGGGGCGTGTTCAGAAGGTTGAAGGGGCGTGTTCAGAAGGTTGAAGGGGCGTGTTCAGAAGGTTGAAGGGGCGTGTTCAGAAGTTTGAAGGGGCGTGTTCAGAAGGTTGAACATGCATTCAAAAGGTTGAAGGGGCGTGTTCAGAAGGTTGAACACGTGTTCAGAAGGTTGAAGGAGCGTGTTCAGAAGGTTGAAGGGGCGTGTTCAGAAGGTTGAAGGGGCGTGTTCAGAAGGTTGAACATGCATTCAGAAGGTTGAAGGGGCGTGTTCAGAAGGTTGAACACGTGTTCAGAAGGTTGAAGGGGGGTGTTCAGAAGGTTGAAGGGGCGTGTTCATAAGGTTGAAGGGGCGTGTTCAGAAGGTTGAACACGCGTTCAGAAGGTTGAAGGGGCGTGTTCAGAAGGTTGAAGGGGCGTGTTCAGAAGGTTGAAGGGGCGTGTTCAGAAGATTGAACCCGCATTCAGAAGGTTGAAGGGACGTGTTTCCCTTTTCCAGGACGGGGCAGTGAGCTGTGACATCAGCGGCCTGGTCGATCCTCTGAGGGTCGGGGTGAAGCCGCACAAAGTGGCCTTCAAGGAGGACAGCTTCAGAGGCCTAGAACAACTGGTGGGTGGTTCCTCAAATATAAATGTATAAATGATGTTGTCAAATAACAGCATTGTACCACAAACAAAGTACTTTAAAAGTACCCTATTTAGCCATTGCTAAAAGTGGTTCAAGTTGCACAAAACCATAAGATATTCTGACATGCCTCAGAACATTCCAGACTAAATAAACGAAAGCGATTGAATGTTGACAGCTCCCACTATCCCTCTATGAACATGTTTGGAGGTGCTATTCCACACTAACACATAAACATGTTTGGAGCTGCTGTTCCATACTAACACAGCGTCAACAATCTCCTACTTAACTTCCCCAGGATTGTGAGCATGCTCAGTGCACACTTGTGAAGTGCATCCTCAAAGACATGAGGGAAAAGAGCCACTACTTTGTGAACGTATCATCCAGGATCTGGAGCAGTTCATTAGTCTCAGTAAGGATAAAACACTGACACGGTGAAATGTTTCAGTGTCACTACCAGTCTGCCGGACACTTACTTAAATGTTCTTCAACTCCATGTGCACGGTTAGGGTTAGAGATATATAATTAAGATGCAGTATGATAACAATACTTATGATTTATGATGTTTCATTTACGTTGTTGAATCACTCTCTCCATTACCTATTCTGTTACACAGTCGACGTTCCAAACTGTTGTGCTCACAGCAAGAGCAGAAATAAAGACTTCCCAGCCTGATCTACTCCTCATTGCCGTGAAGACGTTACAGGTGATAGAACGTGTGTTTTACATCTAACTATGCTTCCAGCTCTGTCTCCTGAACCTGAGAATCATGGGTCGAAAAATAACACTGAATATAAAACTGCACACGCACAATACATCTGAACGACAAGCCCAACTGACAAGGAATGATGAAGGAACGCCCATGAACCAGTGAATTTGTTTTAGCCAAAAGAAACCTGAGTGGTGTAGAGGTCTGGTTCTCTGTGGTGGAGACTCACTCCTCCTGTCCTAGAGGCCTGGTTCTCTGTGTGGTGGAGACTCACTCCTCCTCTCCTAGAGGCCTGGTTCTCTGTGTGGTGGAGACTCACTCCTCCTGTCCCTCCCAGGTCCTCCTCACAGTCAGCAAGCCGGGGGAGACGGCGGACGTACCTGTGGGGGTGATTGTGGGTAGTGCGATAGGTGGGCTTCTCCTATTGGCTCTGGCTGTCGGCCTGCTGTGGAAGGTAACCATCTGTTTTCAACCTTGATATTTTCATGCATATGGTATGCAAAACTGTATACAGTTTCACTGTTGATTCAATCTGTCGTGCCTTAACTGTTACTGGCTTTTTTTATGTTTTAGTTTGGCTTCTTCAAGAGGAAGTATAAACAGCTCCAGAAAGAAGCAGGGGAGGCGGAGAACGAGAACGAGCAAGAGGAGGAACCATGACTGAGAACCCAGCGAGGCCAGAACCTCATCTCGTCTCCTACGGTAACATGGGGCTGTGTTTCAGGAGACAAATGTGGAGCCTGAGGAGTACTCTGCTCTGTAGACACCCCTTCTACAGTACACTGGACTGATACTGGTATTTCTGCAGTAGGATTTTTTCATGTCTTTTTAAATGTTTCTTGACCTAAAAAAGCTGTTTAAATACATTTCAATGTAGGGATTTAGCTCTTTATAAATTGTTTTTATACAGAGGGAGGATTATTTATACATTTCAGATCATTTTCAGCTTTTACAAAATGTGTTTTTGTGGTCACAGAATAATTTTGCTATGAGATTCCACTTTACGTTGTATTTTACCTCTGCAATTCAACAACTTGGCCCAGTCCATTAAAGGATACTATTAATAACCTGTGGTTGACTGTATGATTTATTCCACAAACATTTGCTTCCTTGATCAAACACTCATCTCACACATGTAAAATAGTCTACAAAGCTACCATGGGGCAAGGCAAACTTGATGAGGACTCTACTATAATCTGCTCTAATCTGCTTTACTCTGGTTTAGGCTTCTCTGTTCTCCTCGTCGAAAAAAAAGTTTCTAAAGATTTTCCAAATACTTTCGAAAGAAAGTTTGGAAAGAGCTCTGCTCTGCTCTAATCTGTAGAAACCGGTAACTGTTCTACTACTGTGTACTTTTCCTGGATTCAAAATACTGCCCTGTCCGTGTGTTTAACGCTTCTACCTCTAGATGGCAGCATCACATCGGAGACTTTTCCACAACGTCTCGTACATCCTTTTCCCAAGTCCTGTATCACGTCAATGATCGGACTCTGCATCTTTCAATGTACTGAGTCGTTGGATACATTAGTGGGATCATTATAGTTTGTCATTCATAAACGTGTAGCATCACGTTGACTTTATCCGACGCTGCTCCCGGAAGTGTAATTGTTTCTATTGAATTGGGGAAAAACTACCGTTTATCTTTGTTGTCTTTAGGACATTTTCTCGAACTTAGTCTGACTTAAAATGTACGTGTTTTTTCTAAGCCTACTCCAACTGTACTCCAAGGGTAGCCTACTACATTTAAATTTAGCCTACTTTTGTCAATTGCCAAGTTATTAGTTCTTAACTTTAACGCAGTGAGATGCCTGGAGTTTAGGCTACTAATGAATTGATTCAGGGTACTTTGTTATTGTTGTTCTACCTATTTAATCAATTTTAAATGAAGACGAACAGTTTGAATTACGCCCCAAACATGGTTTCCGTGACTAAAACTATAATTAAGCCTATTAATGAAATTTGGCTTTCTGACTAAATCCATAGTGAATCACTCATGCACCAGTTTATATGCTTTTTTCCCCCAAAATTTACTTAGAAGCTGTTAATTTCCTGTTTGAAGGCACACAATTTACTGATACTCGAACATTAGGCCTACATATTTGCTTTTCAATCAGTGGTTTACAGAATCGACTATTCAATCTATTTAGTGCAATCACCCAATGTTACATTTTGAACCTGCGTCTGAAAATGTTATATCTTGTTAAATTGTTAAAACATACTGTATATTGAGGTATAATATAAAGGAAATTAAATGAATGAAGCTAACAATAATCACAAAAGTTTTTTGAATATGACATGGGACACAGCATAAGGAGACAAAATATTTACTCTCCGAATCTCAGCCAACAAACTTCTCGCGCTTGGATTAAGTTTCAGGGTATAACATGGAGTTTGCTCAAGAGGTCGCACGCGGACTTCTGAATAAGATCACGAGGCTATAAGTGGACATGAGGTGTTCCTGCCCTGTGTTTCATTCAATGAAACGTAACACCCAACCTCTCTTTCTCTCTGAAGCCCCTTCGGAAACAGGACTGATTATATTTAAAAGCTTGACACGAAAGAGCAACCCAAACAACTGTCTGTTCTAATATTAGCATCCATGAAGGCCTCTGAAATCTATTATTGTCTGTGCAAGGATAGCTGGTTCCAATAGTCAGACACGTTTCATTAAAAGATTAACACATTAATCTGCAGTTGGTGGGAAAATTTCAGTTATCACCTAATCTCAAATAGAAGGTTGGGTGAAAACTAACTAAATAATAAACTTGAATTGCAACAAACCGCCTCTGAATACAAAACATTTAACACGTTAAGGGTTTTATTAATAGTTTAGATAATTGTTAATAGTATAAATATGAATATATAAACCATATACATTGATTGAACCCTGCAGGTTTAAAATGGCATATGTGTTTAAATTCGACCTATAATTTGCCAAACATGCGTCCTTTAGATAAGATCAACACGAATTAGTTAACTATGTAATTGTCATCTAACATACTATTTGAATGCATAACATTCTGTATTTTATGTCGTCCAAGCATCCTTGGTGGTTGCAATAGCCAACTAACACTTCTTTGGATCACTGGGATTAATTACGCACTGTGGTTAGTCAGAGATATTTTTCACAAAACTTTTACTCTACAAATTCAGAGAAATTGCCACTAAAGATGTCACCTGATTGGGATTGAAAGAATTTCGGATGAACAAGAAACTCCCCCCTCCCCCAGAACAGAAGACCGCCCACCCCAGATTGTCGACCAGAGACCCCTTATAGATTTAAATAGAGGCTGCATTCTCAGACTGACATTCGTTCAACACTGCTACCATAAGCAGATTACTTTTTGCGCTGCTTGTGTCAATACGTGGTTCACTTGGTCTCCATCATGCTCAGGATGCTACGGATCGATCACTTCCACCCTGGTATAATTCTTTTGTTGATATGGCTCTGTCATTTCATGGAAGATCAGAAAGTTCAAGGTAAGTTTGTTAGTTTAATGTGTACTTACAACATTTTCTGGATCCAAATCCGCCAGCTGAATCAGCTGCACTTCGGTTTGGATGAACTTAAAACCATGACAGTGACATAAACTTTTTTTTAAAGGTTCTTTCCATTAATTTTGAATGTCCCAGTATCGGACAGAGCATGTGCAAATGTCTCTATAAAACAGGTGCCATAAGGGTAGTCTCAAACGAATTGTATTTCAAGTTTTTAAAGGTGTTTAGAAATAATTATGAAATTCAACTGTACTATGAAAATTCATTTCTGTACTTTGGGACTTTTGCAAACGGAGTTGTTTTCGTCATTTGAAAATTGGATGTTTTATGTAGGTAAATAGGACAGCCTTTGTCAAAGTTGTGCTAAACAAAGTTTACGGGGGGCGTGGAAGTGTTTAACGATAATGTAGTCTACATGACATTGAGACACACTCAGCTGCAAAACCATTCATGCGGTGGGAATTTCAGCCAGTATTTCCAATATTTCGATTATAATCATCATGTAGCATCCATGTACAAATATCATCTTATGGAGGCGCATTAGAGTTTGGAATAGGATAACTCAGAATATGTTTTCGAAACTTGTAACGTGACTTGGCCAAATGTTAATCTTAATATCATGTTACCAAACCATTGCATTACCTTTGGTGCTCATTTGATTTAGAGGCTTCCTGTGTATGTAAAAAAAAAACAACATTATAATTCAAGCATTATTCTTCTCGTTGCATTGGTCAAGTGACTAAACATTTAGCAGAGCAGTTTCAGAATTTCCACGCTATATCGAGCATGCCAGAACATAGGCCAGTGGCTAGTAGCCTATAGATTTATGTGAATGTCGATTATCTGAGACGCTTGGATTTGACACAGACATACAATAGTGTCTAGACAGTTCAGTTGGTGTCCTGATAACACCTGGTCTCTCAACGTATTGATAGCCTATTTTAAAATGCTTTTATAGTTGTCATTGTATATTTCGACAGTCATTCATTGAATGTCTAGTTGTCTATTTGCACTCGAAAACCTGACAAGTAGCCTACCTCGAACGAGGGAGAGATCCAGATTATACAGACTGCACGTGTTTGTAAACGGTTAGGCGATTTCGGACTTCTATAATACGGACGTGTTTTGTTTCTTGGTTTACAGCTGGTAACTGTTGGTTGCAACAAGGGAAGAATGGAAAATGCCAGGTTTTCTACAAGCCTGGGATAAGCAGAGACGAGTGCTGCAGGGGCGGCAGACTGAGGACTTCTTGGACGGAGGAGGATGTGCCTAACAGCACACTGTTTAGGTGGATGGTCTTCAACGATGGAGCCCCTAACTGCATACCATGCAAAGGTGGTCATTTGTATCTAACCTATCACACTTTGATATTTTTTTTTACGTGATTAAAGCGTGCTTCCGTTTAAACGATGCAAAAAAAAACAGTGTACCGTTTAAGATGCACCGAATTCCCCGTGGATATGTAATGGGCTATTTCGGAATGCATGTTAATCGGGATTTAGAATTAGTCAACCCGCCAGGTGTATAATTACTGCAAGCTGCACTTCCAATCCTTGCCATTAAATAGCGTAACATTCATTTGATTTTAGAAACCTGCGACAATGTGGACTGTGGCCCCGGAAAGAGGTGCAAGATGAACAGAAGAAGCAAACCACGCTGTGTCTGCGCTCCTGACTGCTCCAACGTCACTTGGAAAGGACCTGTGTGCGGATCGGATGGAAAGACGTACAAAGACGAGTGCGCACTCCTGAAATCCAAATGTAAAGGTCACCCGGACCTTGACGTCCAATACCAGGGAAAATGCAAAAGTAAGGAAGTATTTTTTTGAAGCAAACGAAATGTTAAGCTGCACCGCGCTGAAGTGATGATCTCTCAATTCAGGTTACATAATAAATTACAAGATAATCGCTACTGCTGTGGGGAACTACAGGTGGATATATGTCGTTTGAGTTCGCTAGGCTATATGTTTTCAAATAACTTGTTACTAATAACCTTTCCTTTTCTTTTCTTTCACCTTTTCTTTTTTTTTTTTACAGAAACGTGCCGTGACGTCTTGTGCCCTGGTAGTTCCACGTGCGTCGTAGACCAGACGAATAATGCATATTGTGTAACGTGCAATCGGATTTGCCCAGAAGTGACGTCGCCTGAGCAGTATCTGTGTGGAAATGACGGGACCATCTATGCCAGCGCCTGTCACTTGAGAAGGGCAACCTGCGTTCTTGGCAGATCTATCGGAATGGCGTATGAGGGAAAATGCATCAGTAAGTCTGACACTGGATCACTGCTCTAGGCTGTGGTTTTCACAATGCTCTTAGCAAATTGTTTGAGTGCATCTCACAAGTTATAGCCAACATCCCACAGTTATTCGGTATGTTTAAAAACATTCCACTAAAAAGGAATGTTCTAAGTTATGTTTGATTAAGAAATGATAGACAGCTAAGTATTATGATGCTGGCAGCATTTTCCAACCCAACACTACACATGAAGTCAATATTTCAGCAAGATGAATTCAGTTTTTTTTAAAACAATTTCCAAGTACTTCCGTTGTTGTGGAGGTGCCCTTGGTCGAGCTTGCTTTGCAGGAGGTCAGAGATACTGGGTCAGCCAAAGAACTCCAATTAAAATGCATCCCCTCCTCAAGGCAAGACCATAACGTGGCACGCAATTACATGATGCGATGGTGCATCTAACACGGGTTCCCTTCTTGTCTTGCGCTCAGAGGCCAAGTCGTGCGAGGACATCCAGTGCAGCGCGGGGAAGAGATGCCTGTGGGACTCCAGGATGAGCAGGGGTCGCTGCTCGCTCTGCGACGAGGCCTGCCCAGACAGCCGTCCAGAGGAGGCCGTGTGTGCCAGCGACAACACCACCTACCCCAGCGAGTGTGTCATGAAACAGGCCGCTTGCTCTTTGGGAATGCTCCTGGAAGTTAAGCATTCAGGATCTTGCAACTGTAAGTAATCATCCAAGCTAAAGACAAGTCCATGCCCCCCACCCCCTCTCTTACCCTTCCCGTTCCCCACCCCAAAAACCTCAGCTGTAATCCTGAGTCACCTTAGGGTTTCCTCAGTAACTCTTTCTCCTTGGTCCCTTATCTCCCTGCCAAACGTGCTCCCCGTACCCCCTGCCCAGCACATCTCAAGCAAGCAAAGGGACTTGAGAATGGGAGAACTTGCATGATGTTGTCTATGTCGCTGCCTTTTGTTATTTTTTGCATGTCTTCTGCAAAAACAAGTAAACAAAAAACATATATCAATAGGTTAAAGATAATAGTTCCAACATACTCATTTTGGGAGTTTTGGATACGCTAACGCCATTAAACTAACAAGTATATAAAGGAGACTAACTTTTATTTTGCAGTTTAACAATCGTGGTAAATTTAAAGTCTAGCTGAGTTAGCTCATCCTCTGGGATCTGCTGCTTAACCGAGCAGGTTCCAGAAGTTTCCAGCTGTTTCTTCATTGTCATAGTGTTTTCTTTTTGGAATAGAGAGACATATTAGAGATCTTAACAGCTTGTGAACCCAGAGGTCACGTTAGTAATTTCATGTTAATCATGTATTTATTTTTTGTTTTTGCTTTTGGCTGTAATCAATCAATTCAAAATGCACTATATCATGTGACAAACATCACTTTTCCAACATGTCAAGGAAAACCGAATATATTTGCATAATCCATATATGTGCATAAGGTGATTGTAACATTGGTGCCAGACCAAACCTTATCATACTACGTAAAAATATATAAATGTGAGCTATAACCTCCGTAAGGTTGGGCTGCCATCAGACTTTGCAACATCCTCAAGGAATATCAATTTTCAAAATGTATTTTCAATTTTCACCATAAAATAGTTTTTATTTCTTCTACATCCTCTCCACTCTGACTGCCAACCTTAATGTAACCGTGGTAACCGTGCCTTAAGGTTTAAGATCAACTCTATGAAGGGACCAACTTTATAATCACCTCATGGGTCAAAGAAAAGTGTCATTTTACAGTTTGCTGGATAAGCAGAAGGAAGCTTGTAGGACAACACAATCTCATCTATCTTCTACCGTCAGACAAATTAACACTTATCTGCTGACTTTGTGTGCTGTTTTAAGTGAATGTGTCTACCTGAGTAAACATACAGTACATATATATATATATATCTATATCGAAAATATCTATAGGGATTTATGAGGGATTGCCTGTTTATATTTTTGCTCTTGCTTGTGTGCTTTTTTCATTTCCAATTGTTAAACTCTTGTGTAGAAAAAAAAATACCTCAAAACTGTGTTGCTGACCTTTGACCTGCCTGCTACTGGTCAGGCTGTAACAGTCTCCTCCCACTGACTGGCAGCAACAGTATTTCTGACACAACAAGGACACGTAAATGAGCAAAAGCCTAGAACACAGGGGCACTTTTGTGTGTGTGTGTGTGTGTGCTTTTAAGTCGAGTGTATGGCTGCTTCCAGGAATTGCCAAACAAGACCTGAGACATTGGACGCTTCACCCCCCTCGAGCCGCTCGCCCCCGCCACTCCCACCCCCTCCCTCTCTCTCCCTCGTCACAGCCCTGACTACCTAGTGTGTGTAAATAGGGTTGCATAACTGGGGGGATGCCCACAAATGCATTATGGACTGCCAAGTTGCATAATGATCCCAAACACATGGCTGTAATGGGGATTTGAAGGGGGATTTTTTGAGAACATTCAGTCAGTGATATTCTGCGCTGTTGTGGTACCTATTCATACAACAGTTGCCATGTATTCTCCCATGTAGCCATCACAGAAGACCAGGAGGAAGATGAGGAAGAGGAGGACCCTGACTACATGGCATTTATCCATTTGTCATCTTTACTGGACGGATAGGCGATCGACAGTAGGGGGAAAGTCGTAGGGCAAGGAATCATGTCCTGCACACGTGTATGCTTATTTATTTTTTAAAGAAAAAAAAAAGTATACATATAGTCCAGTCTGATAGATGTTTATTTATACTGTGTTTCGTGTTTTATAATTTATACATTTACAATGTCAGGCTTCCTATCTACCATGATATCTTGAGTTACCACTTTTTTTTTCTTTCGTTGTCTGTTTTACTTTTATTTTTTATTATGAAGAAATGTATTTGTCCAAAGAGAAGCAGTGATATTTATTTGTTGTGTACCGTGTAAGTATAAGCCTTCTGCAAGCTGTAAATTGCATTCCCTGAGCTGTAAAAATCTGCTTATTACTGTCAAATCTTTATCACAGATGTTTATGTCACACATAAATGCATGTTTAGCCTGTGTGTTTATTTATTGGAAACCTGTCAATCATTATGTACAGAAATGTTTCTGGTTTGTTTACAACTCATTATAACTGACCAAAGGGATTCTCTCAATGGTTCTGCAACGGTACTTTATATGATGCAGCATTGTAACTAATCCCTTGTTTATCCTTTATCCATTAGTTATACCCAACGGTAATGACAAATATTATTCAATAGCAGTATTTAATATTTTTCACTAGAACAGAGATGGGTTTTGGACAATACTTGATTTCTTTGGAAAAAAAAATGTGCCATTAACATGTGTGCTGTCTTCTTGCCAATGTGTTGCTCCAAACGGCTCCTCCGGAGCTTACAGGATGATGTATAAGCAGTACTTACCGCTATATCAAACCGTATTACTTTGCTTCTCACACTATTTTTCAGAATGCATTTTTATTTCCAAACATCACAAAGGAAATACAAAATTCAGTTATAAATATATAGTTTTGTATTTTTTTATGTAAATGTCATATGTACATAAAAAGTTTGATGGTATTTGTACATATATGAAGAGTTAAACAATTAAACTGTTTTTTCCTTAAACTTTTGACTCGTATATTGCATTTCATTCTTGGTACATATGGTATTAATGTTCAGCTGTCCAGTCCTTAAACACTAACATATGACCATTCATTCCAACACCTACACAACAGTTATAAACAGTTCAAAACAGTGCCTTAGCATTAGCTGTCAATGTAGTAGTAGAGGAGGTGGAAAACTGTATTGAAGTATGGAACAACAAAACAATCTGTTAAATTAGCTTTAACCTACACTTTCATCAAACATGCTTCCATATCTTCCTAAAATCCTAGCAGATGTTTTTAACATGAGAATGCATGTTTATAAGGAAAAATACCTTGATTAGGAATCTTGAGTAAACTGATTTGAGAGGCAATTAAGAAATAAAAGCATTACTCAAATGAGTAATTGTGATGCATGAATCACCGTGTAAAGACGGAAGTCAATTTACTGATTACAGCAATTATACATTGGTTGCAAAGTTAAACTCCCAGCGTCTGACATTTTATGAGCTGTCGCTGTCAGACGGAATCGCGATTTACTTTCTGAACTTTGTCGGACTCCGTAGTGTAGCCGTGTTGACAAAATTATGGCGTCCTCAATGTCACTTCTTGGGTTAGGACGTCTCTTTCTGCTGAATTCAGGCACAAAAATATTTCTGAATAACTCCAGGTAATGGCGTGTCCTTTTCTTATAAGACTTTGTCCCTATTCATGATCATTTAAATTGTGTCAATGTATGCACCGTCCATACCATTCCAAGCCAGGTAAATGAAGATGGCTAGCTTAGCAAATGTGCTACTTAGCTGTCAGCTAGCTAGTGCTAGCTGGCTAACACTGGATACACACCGCTAATTATGCTACTCTAAAATGTCAAGCTTCATCACTTGAACATCTATTAAAGATGCTTGCTGGATTTGAGGCTTACGAACTTTTGGGGAACCAAATCTAAACTGCACTGAATTTGCAAGCCAGGAACTCTATGCGTGTCCTCTGGTAATTTGGTAGCAAAGGTGGCTACATAGCTAGTTTACATATGGGTGGTAGTGCAGTGGTCTGGCCTTGCTAAGAGAACGTAGCTTGGTAGCTAGTTAGCTAGCTAACGACATTAACAAAGACTACAAGTCAGGTTTTCAATGTATCTAACCCACAAAATCGCTCAACATGTTTAAAATGGTATCCTGAAATATCATTCAAGGCAATCTGATATATTTTCACGCGTTCACAGACTTCCCTCTCTTGGCAGTCACTCGGCTAGAATATATCCAGGTGAAAGGAGAACCATGTCCTTGGTGAGGTAGTGGGTCTGCTGCATCATGATCTCACTCCGTCATCTTCAGGATGTTGGCATGGTCTCAGTATAGTAATGCTTCTGCAATACGCTGTGCTTCTGTATCGTCTGAGTAGCTTGTGAGTCAGGGCGCTGTCCAGGAATGGATGTAAAAACTATTATCCTATAGCCTGTTGTTGATCATTTCAAAACTGGTATTTGTAACGTGGCTTGCACTGGATTACTTTTTAGGTCAAATGGACCAAATGGGTTTGTATAGTCTTGATGTAGTTTCGGGGTACATTTCCAATAGCTCCCTGCCCTGGTTCTATCTTTACTGACAGTTAGTATTAGGGAAACTAGGCCTATATTTCTATTCAAACATTTTAGCAGAACACCACCTGCCAGCTCAACCAATCACATTTGATATCTTTGTCCAAGATAATTTGAGACGCAGACATTATCCTGAAGACTAGGACCTGTTATTTGTTGAAGTCTTCTCCGCATGGCCTGCTGGCTCAGCACACAGGCCCCAGAGCTGTCGTTCTCCTGCTGGCTGTACTTCCCCAGCCGAGGCAGCGGGGTACACAACAGTATCGTGACAAGCTGAACCCTGTTCGCTCACAGAGAGCCCACACAGTCCCCGCCACGGACCCGGTGACAGTTGGTCGTTGGGCCAGCAGTTTGTCAGTAGCAGGCGAGTGGGAGCTTGCCAGAAAGGCTCCAGACAGAACTAATGGGGGGAAAAAACAAACTCTCCCCCCTCCCCCCTACTCTCTCCTTTCACTCTCTGCCCCTACACCTCCTCCAGAACAGCTAGCCTAATTGCTGTCGTGGTAGCCTTTTTACGTAATTTCTTTTTTGCAGCTTGTGCCTTTTTTCCCCTTGCTTCTGCCGTTTTAAATGTCTCTCCAACTGTCTGTTTTGCAGATTAACAAGCACCTCGGCATGGAGGCTTGCAGAGAAACAGGGACAAGACACGCAGCTCATCACTGTGGATGAGAAACTGGTGAGGATCTCTCCCTGGTTGGAAACCTACCAGAGTTTTGGAAGAATGTTAATCGATGTGAAACCAAGCTTTCTCTTTTCCTTTCAAATGTGTCGGCATTCCGGTGACTACATTTGACACAAATTGTGGCCTTGGCAAAACATTGCCTAGTGAATGTTGAAAGCATATAAGCCTGGTACCACAAATAACGGCAAAGAACGCAGCATTATAAGGGAGTACTGAAATACTCCCTTTTCAAGCATGTAGTTCTGAAGGTAACTATCATGGTGCCCTAAGAAATAGCCTGGCCTTTGGGGGCGTACATGCAACAGCCTTTAGCTAATTTAGTTTCATCTCACCACCTGGTGTCTCCGTCTTAGTCTAAACACTGATAACCTGACCCACAGGCCCACTTTGAAGCTGCCGGGGTTGGCACAGATTTCAGAGTACATTATGGTTTTGATTGCGCAAGGGTTAGAAGATGATGAAACTGTTTAAATCTAAAGGGCTAGAAAAAGAGGGTGTGAAGGCTGAGATATGCAGCAACAGAGTCCAAGCAACGTGCGTTTCTTCAGTATGTTTTAACTTTCATATGATAGGAGCCAACGAGAAGACTAGACATTGCATGATGGTGATACTATGAGACTCTGACAGAAGTCAGAACCTTCACACGAGTGCAGAACCTTCTGTCTTGTGCAGGGTTCATCTCCCTTTCAGGCCTGTGCAGTATGCACAGGAAAAGACCAATATCGGTCGACGTGTAGTACTAGGTTCCTCCAATCAAACGCGTTTGGCCCATAAGACAGACAACAGTTGTCACGATCAGGCTCCTCTGATCTGGATGGGGCTCATGTTCTGGCTGTCAGGAGTCGCCTCAATGTTTCATCTACAACTTTTTAAACAGACTTATTGGATCAGTGGGTTGTTGTATATGAGAGTAATATTACTTTCTTATCTTATTTTAACTGAACCACTTATGTGTAAAAGCTCATTGTTGTTAATTGTTGTCACATTTCCTGTTGAAATACAAGACAGGAGGAGGAAAACTTGTTGGGAGTGAAAAATTAACTGGTGTTGAATTTAATTGTCATAGCTTGCTTGTCAGCACACAAGATATCGCCCACCTGCAATTCACCTCTCACCAGCTACTAAAATTATGCTGTCTGTTCTTTTGCGAACACAAAACACTGCGCGGCACGAAGCACCAAACATTCCCCGCAGCCCGAGGCTCGTCTGCTCTCAATAGCTGCGGAGGAACAAATCGACCGTGTCGAAAAACGTCAGAAAAACCTGCGTGATGGGGACTCTGTCCCAGAACCGTCCATTCTGGTGTCTGCTCTGCACTGACCCGCTTTTGTTAGTAATTACTGTTTGATTAAGCATGCTGGTGTGGCCCTGGGGCCAGGAACCGATACACTGCTTCACACGGACATCCTCTGGGCCGCCACAGAAGGACACAGACAGACTGGCAAATTAGACGGACTGCTGATTTGCTTTTTCCCCGGCCCTGTCCACAAATAACCTCCATACCCCTCTTCCCTGGCTCCTTGGAGACTTGTGGGAGTTCTGAAGATGTTTAATCGGTGCAAAGAAGATGGTTGAAAATACCAGGCCATCCAATTACAATGCTGTGTGTTCCCTGTCCAGACCAGGACAAAGTGTTGGGAGTGTTCCCCTGGGACTGCTTTGGGACAGGGCCTGGCTTACTGCCTGTCTGCTTTGGGACAGGGCCTGGCTTACTGCCTGTCTGCTTTGGGACAGGGCCTGGCTTACTGCCTGTCTGCTTTGGGACAGGGCCTGGCTTACTGCCTGTCTGCTTTGGGACAGGGCCTGGCTTACTGCCTGTCTGCTTTGGGACAGGGCCTGGCTTACTGCCTGTCTGCTTTGGGACAGGGCCTCACTTACTGCCTGTCTGCTTTGGGACAGGGCCTGGCTTACTGCCTGTCTGCTTTGGGACAGGGCCTGGCTTACTGCCTGTCTGCTTTGGGACAGGGCCTGGCTTACTGCCTGTCTGCTTTGGGACAGGGCCTCACTTACTGCCTGTCTGCTTTGGGACAGGGCCTGGCTTACTGCCTGTCTGCTTTGGGACAGGGCCTCACTTACTGCCTGTCTGCTTTGGGACAGGGCCTCACTTACTGCCTGTCTGCTTTGGGACAGGGCCTGGCTTACTGCCTGTCTGCTTTGGGACAGGGCCTCACTTACTGCCTGTCTGCTTTGGGACAGGGCCTGGCTTACTGCCTGTCTGCTTTGGGACAGGGCCTCACTTACGGCCTGTCTGCTTTGGGACAGGGCCTCACTTACTGCCTGTCTGCTTTGGGACAGGGCCTCGCTTACTGCCTGTCTGCTTTGGGACAGGGCCTGGCTTACTGCCTGTCTGCTTTGGGACAGGGCCTCACTTACTGCCTGTCTGCTTTGGGACAGGGCCTGGCTTACTGCCTGTCTGCTTTGGGACAGGGTCTCACTTACTGCCTGTCTGCTTTGGGACAGAGCCTGGCTTACTGCCTGTCTGCTTTGGGACAGGACCTGGCTTACTGCCTGTCTGCTTTGGGACAGGGCCTCACTTACTGCCTGTCTGCTTTGGGACAGGGCCTGGCTTACTGCCTGTCTGCTTTGGGACAGGGCCTCACTTACGGCCTGTCTGCTTTGGGACAGGGCCTCACTTACTGCCTGTCTGCTTTGGGACAGGGCCTCGCTTACTGCCTGTCTGCTTTGGGACAGGGCCTGGCTTACTGCCTGTCTGCTTTGGGACAGGGCCTCACTTACTGCCTGTCTGCTTTGGGACAGGGCCTGGCTTACTGCCTGTCTGCTTTGGGACAGGGCCTCACTTACTGCCTGTCTGCTTTGGCACAGGGCCTGGCTTACTGCCTGTCTGCTTTGGGACAGGGTCTCACTTACTGCCTGTCTGCTTTGGGACAGGGCCTGGCTTACTGCCTGTCTGCTTTGGGACAGGACCTGGCTTACTGCCTGTCTGCTTTGGGACAGGGCCTCACTTACTGCCTGTCTGCTTTGGGACAGGGCCTGGGTTACTGCCTGTCTGTGGCCGATCACCCTTTCTCCTTTCACATAGACAACACAAGAATTTAAAGCGCTCATGAAGTTTGTTAGAGTTGTCTGAAGTCACTGGGGTTTGATGAGTTGGAGAGGGAGGTGGTGAGAGTGAAAGACGCGTAGGAAGGAAGAGTGGAGGACAGCACTGAACTGGCACCTACAGCGCATCTTTGGGTCATCTGATTGATTTTACACAGAAGTTAAGTTTGCCCACGATGTATATGAAGGATAAAAAATAGTTATTTGGAGCTAGTGTTTCAAATACAGGCCCCTGGTGTCAGTCTGTAGCAAACCCCTCAGACAGTTCAGAATCACAACAAACTTAGAGGAATTCCACCGAACATTATTTTGAGTGGGAGTTAAAGCCTGCAGAACAGGGGTGCAGACTCTGGGCCCGTCTAGGGGGTGACTCAGGGGAACAGTCGAACCCTCATACCTCCCTCCCTCCCACCCATCATCCTCTCTTTTCCACCCATCCTTCTCTCTCCCTCACTCCTGTCCACACAGACCTCTCAAGTGTCTGTTTTGTCTGGTTGTCCCCTTGTGATGTGAGCCTGTGGAAAAAAAGTCTCACGACTTGAGACGAGGGGTGGAGGGGAGGGGGGGGGAGGGAGGGGGTCAGAGGACAGGGTTCATTGTTTGGGGGGGTGGGGGGGGGGGGGGGGGGGTCATCATTTGAATTGTAGACTTTCATCTAGACTGCACACTTATAAGTAGAGAGCATCTCTTCAAGGGTCCTTCAGAGTGAGGAAACGGCATGTTGCTAGCTGGACAGAAGTGTTTGCAGTACGGATTAAGAGAAACTTTGCCTGTTCTCTCCTCTTTAGCTTTGCAAGGAACCCCATTAGGAACCCATCAGGAACCCCTTTAACCCCTAACCCGATTTCAAAACGGATACAAAATTATTTGAAATCAAGGCCATTTCTATTTAGTCTCATGCTTTGTCTACTTAAACACGCTTTTAAATCCTTGCCTTTTCATCAATGAAATGCTTTGTAAATGTTATAGCTTTGAACCTGGCCAGTGGGTTTTTACTTGATCACCTATGAAACTTAAAATTGCTAATAGAATGATTACTATTAGTGTTACAGTATTTCAAGCCTATTTTTTTTTTATTACTTGTCACAGCCCCCTCAAAGGCCAGGCGGCATTTAACCCCAGGTTAGCCTGGATGTATGATGTCTCTAACAGAGGTTGCAGAGAGAATAAATAAACTAGCTGGTAACGTAGCACTGGGCAGATGAGACCCTGCCCCCCTCCCTCACCCCGTCTCACTGCCCCCCTCCCTCACCCCGTCTCACTGCCCCCCTCCCTCACCCCGTCTCACTGCCCCCCTCCCTCACCCCGTCTCACTGCTGTAGTGTGTAACGTGAGAATTAAACCATCCTGGCCGCCATCTGCTCCTTGCTTCCCTGCGCAGTCACTCCTTCACAGAAGCAAAACCTCACTATATTTACGTCTGTGGGAAACGCCCCTACAAGTCCGATCGGTAATTGGCACACTTTTCACACTTCAAAGATGAGCGAAGAGGGGAAACTCTCGAGGGCGATGAGTGAAATCTGCATCCTTGAAACGGTTTTCCGGCTGGAGGGGTTAAGGGTGTGATGTTTTAGCTTTCTTTTGACCTAGCGCTGATTCGCCATGATTCAGCTTGGCTGACCTGTTGACCCCCGCACATCAAACCATGCCGGCTGCAAAGTTGTGGTTTTGGCATATGGTGGTCCAGGCAGTACACACCGTCAAAGGATAAGGTGTCCAGTCTCTCAGCACACCCGTCAGATCCACCCTCCTCCTCCGCCAAAACATCCTGATAGCTGAAAGCCCCGTGTGACAGACACACACAGGCAACTTCATTATCAAGCCTGGTTTCCCCTCATACTTTACAAAGGGTTTTTGACAAGAAGTTTGATTCGCCAGTTTGTCAAAAGCAGACAGAATTGCCCTGTGTCTGGTTAATGTCAAGTAGTAATGTTTAAACATTCAGTTGTTTTAACATTTTCAGTGAGTGATTCATTGTTTAGTCATATTTGGCTTTTGGGAATTTCCTGGGTAATTGAATTTGCAGACAAGCAGTTCAGAGAAGACCCACTACTTTCGTCTGTACTAGTCTTCATCTTCATGTTGTCAGTTGCTTGGGCCCTGGCTCTTTAATATGAACTCGTTTTCAAAGCCCAAAACAGATGATATTGCCATTGGAATCTAAGTATGTAATGCAGCTTGACGTTTTTACTAAATGAAATCCTAGACAAGCAAGTCATTTTTTTTTTATTCATTGGCTTTGAACCCATATCATGCTTTACTTTCTAAAACCAGTCCCTGATGTTTTAAGTAATGGACTCAAACCAAAGGAGGAGAGAGATGATTGTATTTCTGGAGGACAAGCAGTACTGACAGGCACAAAACATTTGGTCTGTCATAACAATAATAATATTAAGCTAACATCTTGGTTATGCATTTAGATTAATCTTCTTTTCTTTTATGCCACCTTTGTTTTTTCTCTCATCAGTACATGTCCTGTTCCTTTTGGACCAGACCTGTAGTTCCTGTCAGAATATTTCAACATTATTTTATGGGATTGACTGGTTCAAAATGGGTCCAGTTCAGACGGCAGTTGAGTAAACTATTAAAGTATCTTAGGGTAAGTGGGGACACTGACCTGAGAATCAGTGAGTGGTGGATGGATTTGAGGAGCGAGGAAACTGTAGCTTAGTCAGATCACATCAGACAAATGTAGTTCACTCAGTATTTTCGTGGTCAGAATGTTCTGTTATACCAGTTGGCATGAAGAACCATATTTCTCATGATTATCTGGGATGATTTCAATCCATTTATCTTTTTGGGTAAAAAGGTGGCGAGTTTTTACAACTTGTAAAAACTTGTTTACACTGAGGTCTCCCACCCTGGGTCTTTGTGGAGTTTTTGGAAAAGCGACGCTCAGACGTGCAGTATTGCTCTGACAGCCTCAGGACACCAGCCCCCTTGCTCCTAATTCTCAGACAGAGTCTGGAGGTGTCAGAAATATCGACACGCTTTCACGTGATGGAGATTTTGCCAGCCTTCTCCCCCCTTTTCTTAAGCCAGGCTTTCTGCCTGCTCTGCCAGGTATTGTCGGCTGTGTGAATAGTGTCAAACTTCATAGTTCTCATTTTACTTCCTGTACGTGGCAGAAAAAGGGCTTGCCCTGTGGGTTTTCCTTTTGTGACGGTCCTCTCTAGTCTTCCTGGGAACCCGCCTCCTTCACCCTCTGAGGCCCTCAGGTTTTGTGCTTGTTGTGCCGGTAGCCCTCCTAGCTTTTACACTAATGTATGCAAGCATATTATTCCCCCCCTCAAAAGAAGTCTAGACGTATTTTTCTTCAGGACAGTGTGAGGAATATCTGCTGATGATACTAAGGACGTTTCTATATGTTTGAGTCTTCGACACTCCCAGCTTATGATTTAGGGTCTGTTACAACTGGAGAGATTATCCAGCCACGTGAAGTGGTTGGTGTAGCATGCTTAACCGTGGACCTGTGTGTTAATCCCAGGGGCGTGTGATCTGGGATAAACACTAATGTGTCTGGAAGAGTGATGTTCCTGCGTTTGTCTTAGAGAGCGTTCTCACAGGGACCTGTAGCACACAGTACTGTCAACCACTAAGAGACCTCAGAACGAGCATGCGGTTGTCCTGATCCAACCACACCAGTAACGAATGGTTCTATTAAATCATAAATAAGCTTTTATAACTGTGGAAGTGGCCCTGATGTAAGTATTTGGCTGAAAACTCCCTACAAATGTTTTGTAAGAACAAAGCTTTGATGGGTTTGTCCTCTGAAATACAAGGCGCCTGGGGAAAAAACTAAACATCAGTTTCAAACCCCAAAATAGTAAAACGTCTTTATCACATTCAGGTCCAAGCCTTTTGTTCCTGTAACAAGAAACGCTCTTGTGAAATCTTCACCGTATTTGATGACTTGTCGATGCTTCTGAGATCAAACAGATCTGGGTTCCTTCGTTTTTCCCGCTCTGACCGTGTGTTATTGTGTCATGAACCAGCCCTTCTGCTGAAAAGAGGCCGTTTTCCTCTCCAGTGTGAATTGTTAAGGTTAAGTAGATGGGGCAACCGGAAATAATGAGTACTCTTGAAGTGCCTGCCCCCCCCCCCTCACTCACCCTTCCCTTTCTTCATGAAAGGTTAGCCATTTTTTTTAAGCGGAGATCTTGTGTGAATCATTTTAACACAGTTTAGATCTTGAGGTGTATTAAAATTGTTGTTTCAGTGAAGCAAACTGTATTTTAACGACCGAGTCTGTAATTTTGCCGTCTTAACATCGGGTGGCAGGGAAGTTTTCTGCAGCACAGTTAGCGAGTGGGCCTTTTGTGTGGAGTTCATGCAAAAAGGACCCCCTTTATACAAATCAACTGGCAGATGACAGACAATGATGAAAATTTGATTCTTTGAAGTTGTAATGGGCATTGAAATGTGTGAAATTCTTGTATTGAAAGGGGAGCGTTCTGCCAGGGTGAAGCTTGGGTGGCGGCAGGCTGGGAGGTTTGTCTGTGTTTTGTCGCAGACTTCCCATCACTTGTTTGCTAATTCCCTAAAGAATTGGACAGGGTCTTCTATAGGAGACTGAAGGAGCTTTAGCTGCCCTGGAATATGCATATGACACCCAAAGTGCACCAGCTCCCTCCCATCCTTTTCAGACTTTTTTTTTCCCTTCGGTTTTCTTCTATAGACAGTTATGCTTGTGGTCTATTTATTTTTATTTTGTAGAGTTGCATCAGCCTGCTGCGTCGGCCTATTTTTACATTTATAAATGTATATTTGCAGTTTGGATACAGTCATTAAACATTTATATTTAAAAGGTAGGTTAGGTGATATGGCCTAAAATTCATATTGTTCTTATTTCTCCAAAACATTTAGAAGGAGTGCAAGGTATTTAAGGCAAGGCTCTGGTAATTAAAAAAAACGTAAAAAGAAATTATTTGTTCTATACTGTATTTGTCTAATTTCATGTCCGTATTTTGCCAGTTGTAAAGCACACCACGCTGAACACGTTCCACTATACCAGCCCCTGCAACGCACACAATCACACCGTGAATTAGCCTTCCTAACCGTCAGTAAAAGGAAGACTGATCAGGGCGTCAAACCAGAGAGGGAAATCAGTGTTTTTAATATCTCTATTAGTGTGTATTTTTTATGTTCAGGAGACTCTATTGTTGTGTATGAACATGGTAAATGTTGGGCGGTCTTTGGTCTTTGTTTTGTCGTGTCCCTGATCCAACCACACTTTTTTCCCCTGTGTGATTTTGTCATCATTACGGGATGGCAGTGAACCATTAAGTCATTATCAATGGTCCACTTAATAGAACGATATCCATTGTTTGTCTAAAAGGAACTCATGCATGCTCGTCCAGCAGCTAGTGGGAGGGGGGGGGGGGCTTTGCTGTCTGGGAAAATAGTAAAATGGGATCTCTCCATCCGTCTCAATTTCAAAAGTTAATCGGAAGGTCAGTGAGACCGGGGAAATCTCTTTGATGGCTGAAGTTTGGTTTGATTTTCGCAACCAAAGGATTTCAAGTCCCATTCAATTATCAGACGATGATATGTTAATACTTTTTAAAAGAATGAACGATGCCCGTTACTTGTAATCGTGAATGTTGTTGCAACAAACGTAATTAGTGAGTGTTTTATGTGCTTTGCCCTCTCCTCAGGACATCACAACCTTGACAGGGGCTCCGGAGGAGCACATCAAGAATCGCACGGTTCGCATTTTCGTGCCGACACGTACCGCCATGCAGTCAGGCATCAACAGCACCAGGAAGTGGAGGCTGGACTTCGACACCAGGGAACGATGGGAGAATCCACTCATGGGATGGGGCTCCACGTAAGTCTGCAAACCTACACTTGGTTGTCTAAATCCTCTCTCAAAAAGCTATATCAGAATCTTTTATATTCACGATTTTCCTCCACGTTTGTGGCTGTTTGGAAAATCCCCACCTGGTGAAAGGGAATCAGATGTTATAAAGCTAATTAATGGACTCAAATGCTAAAATGTTAAGACTGATTTAGCATGCCTCACCCCTGTCTTACAGAGCTGATCCGTTATCCAACATGGTGCTTAACTTCAGCTCCAAGGAAGACGCAATCGCCTTCGCAGAGAAAAACGGTATGCCAAAGCTACCCTTCCCCTCTCTGTAACTTCGTTAGGTTAGAGGTGCCAGTTATGTGTTAAGTATGTGGAAGTATGTGCTGTTTAAACAACAGGATGTAGATAACTGCAGTTCTGTCTATACACAGACCTCTGATGTCTTCGAAGCACCTCAATTGTGATTGGAACCAGTCCAAAAGGAATATACGAAGCTGTCCACTGCCGCGTTGCTTATTCAAGCTGTTTGTTTTTGCAGGTTGGAGCTATGATTTAACAGACAAGAGGACATCGAAGCCCAGGGTGAAGTCATATGGAGCCAACTTCTCCTGGAACAAGAGGACGAGGAGGTCCGCTAAGTAAACCGATGACACCCATCTGCTAGTCTTGGTTCATCGCATTGCTCAGTGACAATTCTGTATCATAACATTCTGAATTCTGAAAGTAAATAAATAATTACATGTTAACTATGAATGTTTTAATTCTTTTTTTGACCTATTGTTCAAGAAAAGGGATTTGGGGGTTCTTTTGAGAGTGTTTCAGAAGACGGGAAGTTATAATGTTGTTCTCAGCACCACCTTCCCCCACTTGGAAGAGTTTTCTAGATATTTAATTCAAGGTTGAAACATTGGGAGCATTGAACTGCTAGATCATATTAAATGGACTTGGATGGTTGGAAGTTGGAGGTAAATTACTTGACATTTCGTTTGAGAGAACTCATTGAACACATGTAAAACTCAACAATCTGATAAACACAAAAAAACAATACAGCCAGATTGAAATTATATTAGCACAGGCACACACAACTGTGTTGTGATTCAGGTAAACTGTTGTGTCCTTAAATACAGCCATCATGGCTCTTACTCTGACAACAGCTATACAGGCAGTAGAAGGATTGTTGACGATCAATGTATTAGTCCTGATGAATCAAATGAGCCATTGAACCATTGCGGTGGCTTTGAGACAGACACTACAGCCCTCTCAAGATCCTCACGGTAAAAAACCTAAATCCTATCACAATGGCTGGTTTACTGCCATCTTAACTAACTTTCAGTTATTGAAAGTGGTGAGGGAGCAGAAAAACCCCAGAATGCTTTTCTTGCCGAACTTCACAATTAGAGGTCCGCTTGTTGCCAGTTCTTGTTTTGAGTCTTTGTTTGTGTTCAGTAAACAGAGATGCTTTCCATGTCTGCCTGACTGGGTCGATCTTCACACAACCAACTGGCCTGTCTAATTGGTATAGGCCGCCGTTAATTAACGCAATGCATCGCAAACCTTTTCACAGTCTCTCGCGCTCAATATATATTTTGACCCATCACTTGGCACATCTAAAGACCCGCTCCAATATGACCCATAGTTTTTTGACCAGGGACAAGAAATGGCGTATTCATGAAGGGTCGGTATGAGCAGGCTTTTGCTTTGAAAGCCTAAACAGAAAGACATGCTGCTTGGGTTTCTACAGCAAACAGTAATGTGCCGTAATAAAAGTTGAAAGCATTCCATCAGTCGGTCGAGTGGAATTGAAAGAAAAAAAATGTATAGTGTCCATTGTTGAGATGCGATTTAAGTTCTAGCCCCTTCTTACAGTAGCATGGCGCCATGGCATATGGACTTTGTAAATCTAGTACAAACTATTCCTACTGGATCAAAGATTTAATATATTCTTTAGAGATTTATCATTGTAGTTGTTGTAACATATGTCAACTGCTAACTTTTCAGAGGTTAGGTTAGACCTAGTGTTTACATTTTTGATGTAGTTCCACTACTTTTAGCTTTCTTGATCCAGCAATATTATTTTTTTAAGCCTAACATACTGAAATGATAAAAATAAACCTGTATTTAAAAAAATGTATAAATATATAAAAAAATCTAAGTGCACAAATCGTCAATTTTACCATGCCCTGCCCCAAGCGAATTAAAAAGAAAAAGGAGAAAAGGTCATCACCAAAACTAGGAACAAACAAAAAACTGTCAGAAAGCATCTGTGGTGCTTAATTTGAGTTTAGGTCCCTTCAAAGGATCCCTTTTAGATGCTTCATCTTCCTTCTCTGGTCTCCACCAAAGACAGACAACTCTCTCCTGGGACTGAAGGCATCCCAAGGAGCCACACACACATTTTCCGCTATTTATCTGTTCCAGTATTCATGGTTGCTGCTTGACCATTCACACTGTGATATCAGGTTGGATGTGTGTATCACTCAAAGGGATCAGGGCCCACTTCTGAAAGAGATCAAAGTTGCTATTGATTAGTTCAGTGAAGAAGCTAAAAGGGTGGTTTTGGAAATCCACTTCAAACCTAAACATTTCATTTATTTTAACGACAGGTCCTTTTTACCATTCAAACCAATACCCAACAACTAGGGAATGTATGAAACAGCTGTTCACTTGTTGTTTTTGTGAGGGTATAGTCTGTTTTCATAATTTGTCCAAATATTTATTTTGTGTGAAATCACAGTGTGTGTAAAGTATCAGACTTGGTAGCCAAATTATACTAATATGCCCAATTATCAATATTACAGTTCCTATGAAATTGAGTATTTTTGGGGGGGTAAAAGGACTTGATAAGGTAGAGGTAGGCTACTACAACCGTTATGGCACTTGCGTTGTCCACAGGACTGCTGTCCCTAAGGACTGACTTCCAACGAGCGGGAGGGTGATACTAGTCTACTAACGCGTTTACCACCGTGTGTTTGAAGTGTGTGAATGAATGGCGGGCGACGATGAATTGTCCCCTTAAGAGTAGGAGAAAAACAGAGCAAACTATAACCTTCGTTTTTCTCTCCCCTGTCCCGTTTGAAGGAGATGCGAGTTGGCAGCACTGGAGAAGCTTGAAGATTAATGGTGCAGAGGAGAGCTTTGACAGCTTTTCCGCTGGTTGCAGTTCTCCTGGGTGGCCCGATTGGTCTTGGATGTCACTTTTGCTACTTAATCTTGTGTATGTGAAACAGCCTGATTTGAAGAGCCTGCGGGCTGCCCAGTGTATAGACGTCAATCCAGAGAGAAAAATAATGCACCTCTACATTTTATTTAATCATAAAGTAACTTCCACCTAAAAGTAACATAGACGCCATGGATAGCCTACTTTAGCTGCCATAGTGTATCTCCTGTGCCCAAAATACAATGACTTGCCTCTCGTAAAACAAAAAAATAATGCGGGATTTTTTAAAGCCCTTTTCATTAAACTGTATGGTTGTTGTAGCCTACCGCATGCCCTTGCTCATAATCCAACATAGGCCTACTGCAAAAGACAACATACTGCACTTGACAAACGCACAGGCACAATCATTATTCAATACACCTGTTATGCAAACAGCAAAATACAATCTGGTCACACGATCACAAAAGATTAACTAGCCTATATTATTCGCGTACTCAAATCACAGATAGTATAGCTCTTACTTTAGAAGTTCTTCTTTCTTGTCTTTTTCTTTGCAAAGTTGCAGAACAAGTTCAGCTCCCTCATCAGCTTGGACTCGATGCCATCAAGGACAGTGTAGAAAGCCTCTTCTGACCCACAGTTGTCCTGAGTTTTTATTTATTGTATTCGTTTCAGTTGAGAACATGTCCTCTCTCGCTCACAGACAGAAGTTAGCTACAGTAGCTAGTGATGCTTTAAAGGTAACGTTGGCTAGCTCGACATCCTTCGCTTCGTTTTTAGCTTTTTCGATCGTTTCTAGCTATTAGTTCCATATGTCTATACACTGACCCTGGATTAGTTACAAATTGATTCCACTCTTTAATCTCAACTCTTTCTCAGAAAAACTGATACTCAATCAGTGGCCTACGATGTAAAGCACCTGCTCATGCCCACCCATCATTACCATTAGCCAATCTACAGTGAATTGCGGCCTGTTCCCAATCATTGCCTGTCCAGTCATCAAACTAACACACACAACATTAAATCATGATACTTAGTTTTTTTGTAAACAATTTGTATTTGATTCTGATTGGATAATTATCAAGATGAGGGCCAAGCAAGCCTTGTATAGACTGTATATAGCCTAAACATAAATAAGAAAAAGAAAATTCACAGATCATGGAGGGCCGCTCTATGCCCAAGGGCCCCTGGGCACGTGCCCAGATTGCCCATATGGTAGATCCACATTTTTATAATTGTGGATCTAATATATGGGCATTGTTATAATCATCCTATCATTGTTGTTGCTAAGCTTCTGAAGACACCACAGTTTGGTTCGTGAACTCACGCGCACTTTAATTTCCTAACAGGTGAAAGCTATTTCAAACTGCACGTGGACGTGAACGATGTGGCGCGAAACGGATTATGTCAGGAGAGAAGCATGGCTACTCAGCAATTTGTAAAATAGACTACTGTCTATAAACCGCCCAGTGATAGCAATGGGACCAACGGCTAAACTCAGTTTTGTAGACGACTTAAATTCACAGAAGTCTAGCATCACAGTTATGGACCTCAGCCAAGAATAGCCTACTATCCAGGCTTTGTAAAGTGCATAACTAATAATTATTATATTTGTTCAATAAATGAGTTATCTTTTTATGAAAGATATGGAGCCTACTCTACACATTGAAGATAAATTGGCCAATTGATTTTTCTCCATGATGATGCAGCCTATGTCCCTGTTTCAGCGCAATGTTTACATGCATTGCTGCATACAAAAGAAAATGCATGTTTCTCCAGTCTGCTCCTCTAAGCCAATCTAAAGTGGTACTTAACATGACCTTTCTGACTTTTAACCCTAATCCTACACACTTTAAACCCTATTTATGGCAGCCTTCCTAAGCCTATTCCAATGTTCTAACACCCTCTTGTCTCATGACTACAGGCTAACAAACCTCATGTAGCTCCATGGTTGGCATACACACACTGAGACACTGAAGTGTGTGTAGTGTACTTTAATATAGACTATACAATACATTAGGACTATAGTAGACCTACTAGGCCGAATGAAAACGTGTTGTACACAATGGAAACCGTAATTAAAATATACGTTTTTGTATTATCGGGTCAAATTTAATTTGAAGTATTAGTCACTCGGTTTTAATGACAAATCTGCGTTGATTAATAGCTGATTTTTTCACAATCCTTTAATTGTTTCCTGTTGTTTGCCAAATATGGTTCTGACATCCGGTAAATCACAAATCAGGCAGAAAAGTGTTTTGTGGAACCAGGTGTTTTCCCTCCATGGGAATCATGTGTTTACAAGATTGTGCCTGTGAAAGACCTAGTTTTTCTGACTTTCTCTCACACGAAACGTTTGTATTTTGAAAGCTGCAAGCTGCCCACATAGTGTCGTCACCCGACTCGTTTTCCGCTGTAAACTGTTTGGATTCAAAGAACTAATCCACCTTCAGCGATTGGCCCAAAGCCCCGCTACACAGCAAACAGATCATTTGGTCGAAAAGTCTCAATTTAAAAGGGACAATTTAATTCTTACAACACATCCTCCTCCTCATGTTTTTTAACAAGTTACTATTCAGGGAAAGATATCAAAAGGAATGGTTAGCCTATGTTTCATTAAACAAGTTACAAAGTATAACATATTTATCTGAGATCAATTGCTTATCATGCATAGAATGTGTGTTAATTTAAATATATGTGAATACAATATTCTTTGTACCATTTGGCAACATAGGTCTCAAGAATAATAGTCTACATTAAACATGTTTTCCTCCCCAATGTCTAAAAAAGCAATAATTATAACCATCAGTCATGTTTAATACTGAGTTGATTGTTACATGAAGACCTCATTGGGATTTTGGAGTATAGCCAAGACACAGCTGTGCTCTCAACAGTCCATCCAAAACAGAAAAGAAAAAAAATCTTTGTCCTTTCCTCATTGCTCCTAACAAGATAATACAGCAGTCTAGGATTAGACCCTCTGTCCATTCAAGCACTGAATTATGACTTAAAAAGTCACTTGTTTGACAAAGAACCCAACTGAAAATGATCATGTGTCATCAGTGGTTGGGCCCGTAGTAAACTGAGCACTGAGAGTCTAGACTGATCGAGAAGGGCATGTTAAGGTCATACTCATAAACGTGCTCTAGACAAGGCCCTCCTGCCCCCCTCGGGGAAGAGGGAAAGAAAGAGAGGAGAAGAGAGAGCAAAAATCACCTGCAACAGATTGTGCAAGAGCTCCAGTAAGGAGCTGCAGAGGCCCCCTTGCAGCTCTGAGAGAGCAACAGGAATCATATGCGCTACGCCGTGAATCAGGGCCTTGTCAAGTAACTCATGGCAGACAGAAAAGGATTGTGACTGATGTTCGTTGTGTGTGGTATCCCACTGCCGACTGGAAATGTGCGGTGGAAAGTAAGGGTTAAAAACACCTGGATTAAAAAAATCATACAAGTTTTTTGGGCGTGTTGAGATTTTAAGTTAATGCTCCTAAAGGGTCGTAGTAATTTGTGTTTTGAAATGTTTTTATTTTGTGAGAATATAAAGGCAGGAGTCCTTATCTCAAAGGATGTCACCACTAATTGAACTGAAGAAAGGAATGCAGTGCCTTTGACTTCATTTCTATAGCTGTGGGAGGGAGATGTGAGGTGGTGGAAGACGATAGCGAAGGAGATCTTTGTGAAGATAATGCTCCCTGGCCCCCAGTCCCTCAGACAAACAAAGAAAGTGAGTGATGTTTGTCCGAAAAACCAATAGTTGGGATCCCCTCCTGTCTTGATGTGTTGGCCACCTGGGAAGTGTCTTTCCATCAGCGCTCTGCTGGTGGGAGAGCTGGAGAAACCGAGAACACAGGAGTCCCCTGCACAAACAGCCTGAATGACAAGTCAGCTGGAATCTAGGGGAAGTCACTCCGACTGACAAGGCATTCAAACATGCGACGGAAAGAACAACAAGAGACATTTGGGGCCGCGACAAAGGGGGGTGGATTTAAAATGCGTAGCGAGGATCCCACAGTTGTTTACCAAGGACTTCTAAATAGAGCTCTGAACCTTTGAAGAGTTTCCTTGGAGCAGCACAGTGTTGATACGTTTTTTTTTACTTAGAAGTAACTTGATAAAACCACATGCCTCGTGAAGTTGTGTGACTCCATCCTGTGTTGTCTGTTAACTTCAGAAGCTAGGAACAAAACAATGCAAGGAAAACCATCAGCTCAGAATCTCTCCCTTCAAGCCCTAATGTCTACTAAATCGGTCTGCTAATGAGATCACATTTGGACAAAATGCCAAAGCATCTTTCTAATGATGTGTGCTTACATAAAGTGCACTTACTGTTTAAGGAAAGTCTAATTAATTAGAATAAAATCCTGCTTTACACCTAGATCATAAACCTCACATCTCAAGACACATACGCAAGGCTAATGGAATTTATATTTGCTTTACATTCATCATTAGAATGTCAGAATGAAAGGAATCTCCCTAGGCACATTCTAGAACACAAGAGTTGGCAAGGATTGGGTAAATAAATCATGTCATTAGCAAGACAGCGTACCACACAACAATTCATTTCTCATTTTGTGACCGGTTTGAAGAGGTCTTTGGTATCACTTTCAGGTCCTCTCACATGATTATGTTTGGCGAGACGTATTCCTGACGGGATGCAGACAGATAGCGTTGAGACGACAGCTGCAAGAAGATGACGTCTAAATAGGAACATCAAAGTAAACGTGTGTAGCTTTCCGCAACACACCCTGCGAGTCCCACAGGCCCTTCAGCATGACCCAGAGTTCCCTACACCGACCATCCCACTGAAACAGACCTCTGACTCTCTGGTCTGTTCATCTGAGATCACCCCTCCAGCTTTTTCTTTTACACGGTGTTTGTTTGACTAAGGATGCATTTCTCTCTGTGTGTATTCCAACCGGAGGTGAGTGAGTGTTGACGTGAATAGGGTAGACAAACCCCCAAGTTATCCCCTGGGTGATTTACAGACACCACCAGACATGGAAAACCACGATGTAATACTTCAGGTTTTCTAGTATTAGTACTTTACTTCAATATAAATAAACCCAACTTTTTACTTTAAGTCTTAAAAACATTTACACAAATATCTGTACTTTCTACTTATTACATTTTCAACCCAGGCTCTTTACTTTAGCTTTAATCTGTATTTGGTGTCATGATCAATTTTATTTATCGTCATTGCCCACCTTTTCAATTCACTGGCTATCACGCACAACAAACATAAGCTAGTTTCCGAATTCTTAACTTGAGTGAAAGATTGTAGTCGGTACTTTAATAACTTTAATATGTTGTTATTACACTATCATTAAACTGAGTGCACTTATCACACGGTTACACTGTTAATATGTTGTTGTTGTTACACTGTTACTACATCGTAACAGTACTTATCACTCCCAAATTATTTTTACACAAATATCTGTACTTTCTACTTCTTAAATTTTCTAACCCGGCTTGTTGAGTATTTAGTATGTATTTTTCATGTATGTGGTGGCACGTGGTGGAGAGTGACACTAAAACAGGTAGTAGTAATGGCTTCTTTTTAACTTAGGTAGATTATATGTCAAAACCCATACTTCTTTACTTTCACTTGAGTGAAAAAGTGTAGTCAGTACTTCAACTTTTACCAGAGTCTTTTTAAACATGAGTATCTGTCCTTCTGCTTGAGTGAAAGATGTGTGGACTTTTGCCATCTCTCCATGCCACAGAAAAACTAAAAACACACGACTGTTTGCTTCTATCCGGCTAATTTTTCGCGGTACGTCACCACTCCAGAAGAGAGACGGGCCACTTATTTATCTAAAATGCCCCTGTGGATTGTTATCAGGGCTTAGGGGTAGCATCTACGGGGGGCGACCCCCTCACTGCGAAATGGGTGAGGAATGTGAAGACACAGTGGACCTCCTGCGCTCAGCGTCCCAAAGCGACCCAGGACCACCAGGACCAGATGGGTGTCCAGCCCGACATCTGTTCTCTTCTGGGTTCCCTTATCAAGCAGTTGTGAGTGATCACTCTGTCCACAGGGAGAAGGAAGAGGAAGTGGTTGTTTTTTTTGTCTTGTGAACAAAAAGCTGTTGTAACAGTTGCATTGTACTTTTGATCACTAATAATTACAAGAAGCCTGGAAGATGGGTACTCAGGTTCAAGACTATCGTTCAGTTGTATTTGTCTTATGAACAACAATGTGTTCTTCCAGTTTCATTGTACTATTGCTTATTAAAGAATAATTTATGACTGCAAGGTAAGTTTACTTTAGAGGTTCTGCAACCTTTAGCCATAAATCTTTGATGTTTGGGATGGAAAACTTGAGAAACAAAAAATTGTTAGCCACCTGAGTAGTCATTAAACCCTTTTAAAAGGGGCGACTTACTCACCAACATACCATGGAATTTGCAGTGTGCAAATGCTCACTAACTTTATTTTGAAGGAGAAAGTCTGTTGTATAACTTATGCCTGCACAATAACCAGCCAAACAGGGCTCAGCTTTGACACCTGTTTCAGGTCTATAACTGTTTCACTGTACCTCAAACAACGTCACTAACATCTCAAGCAGTTCATTCATTCCCTTAGGAGAATTACTGATCTATAATGTGACAGTCTGACATGTTGGGTGAAATGGGTCTATGTATTTCAGACGAAGTGGCTTTGGAATACTAAGGCCACGTACAATTTTTTGCCTAGTTGCTTTGCCAATAATTTCAGTCTCGGTTTGAAATACCATTAGACAGGAAGTGATCCTTTTAACTTTTCACTCCAGATAGCTGGAATCCTATTCTTTTCGTCCACATTTCCTTGTTGGAAAAAAAAGTCTGTCTCCCTGCAGCAATGAAGCAGGGCTTAAGCCTTGCTCGCTGTCCTAAACCCGTCACCCTAACTCACTACAATGCGTTCAGACAGAACTGAATCTCTGTCTAGACTGTTCAAATGGACATCCATGCTCAAAAATGCTAATTGCATTCTCCTCTGTGGTTAAATATAGCGCCCAGACCAGACGACAGTGAAGGGGGCCTAACCAGAGAGGCTGCCCTCGTCTGAGCTGCATTAGGATATTTAGAGTTGTCCCCTGCGGCTACAAGGGCTTAACTATGGACATCAGTGACCAGGAACGCCACCGTTCTGGGATAAAAGGCAAACTCCCGGACCCCCTACCTCCCCCACAGGTACCTGTCACCTGCCCCACACGACAGGGGTACAGGTTTCATTCGAAAAAGGCAAGTCTTTTGGACAAATGTGTGTCCGAACATTTGACTGGTACTGTATAAATACAAACAAGAAGCTGTCCCCCCAGACCCTCCTCCCCTGCCAGGCTCCCATCACAGGATAATCTGACCGGTTAGGCTGGGATTGTTTGGAGTACGAGAGGGCAGGCAGGGTTTAGTGTGGGTCTGCTGTGGGTCCCAGTTGTGTTTTGGAGCGGTAGCCCTCTTACTCCTTCAGCCTCTGACTTGTCAGGACCCCCCCACCATCCCCACCACCCACACCCCACCTTCGGAGATGACCTTGCCCATGTTGAGGGAGCGAGCCTTGAGCGTGACCAAAGAGAAGCAGAGACAGAGACAGAGACAGAGAGAGAGACAGAGAGAGAGACAGAGAGAGAGAGAGAGAGAGAGAGACAGAGACAGAGAGAGAGAGAGACAGAGAGAGAGACAGAGAGAGAGACAGAGAGAGAGAGACAGAGACAGAGACAGAGAGAGAGACAGAGAGAGAGAGACAGAGACAGAGACAGAGACAGAGAGAGAGAGACAGAGACAGAGAGAGAGAGAGAGAGAGAGAGAGAGACAGAGACGGAGAGACAGAGACAGAGAGAGAGAGGGGTTAAAAGAGACAGGGAGACAGGAGGAAAGAGAGAGAGAGGGGTTAAAAGAGACAGGAGGAAAGACAGAGAGCGAGACACTGGAAGACACAGAGAGGGAGACAGACAGAGAGAAAAGGAGGAGAGAGAGAGGGAGACAGAGGGAGGGAGGGGGAGGCAGCAGTGCCTCCAGGGGAATCGTCAGGACTAGTGTGCAGCAGACTGGAGAGAGGCTGTTCCGGACCTAGGGAGTGGAAAACGGGATCAAAGAGTCGTCAGGGCAACCTGTGTGACACACATTGTATTAAATCCACACGGTTAATTTGAAAGAGGGGAGAGAGGGGGGAGTAGGGGGAGAGGGGGGGAGAGGGGGGGAGAGGGGGGCAGGGAGAGGTACCATGGTGTACTTCAGAAACTCATTCAGTTGACTTCCCACTCAAACTCCCCCCCCCCCTTCATGTCAAAATATTTTTTCTCCAAAGACCAAAGCCTTTTCATCCTTTTCGTGACTTATCATTATTAGAGCCACTTATATGTTTGGCACTGTATCTTACAAAACCAATCATCAAAACGATTACCCAGTATCATAACTCTCACCGTATGCAAATATTCTCGATTAACAGAGTGATGCAAGATCAGCATCACTGACCATAACAAGCCTGTCGCTGCTTCACTGTGCCACAAGGACCTACAATATCTCTAGCGTAGGTCTATTTGAATAGGTCTTAACACATATCCCCAAGTAATGAAATCGCTGATCTGCCTAACCCTGTTTAAATCCTGAACCTGTTATAACACAGTGCCAGTTGAGCCGACATCAGCAATTAGTCACCACACTGACGAACACCACAGGCTATCCGTTCTGTTCAAGGTAAATGTTATTTATAAAATGTAAAATAGAGACATTATAACTCAACACTATTTTTACTACTTGCAATAGATGTTTAAAACAACAACCAGAATCAGAATGAAGGAAGACTCCATGTTTTAAATGTTTTAATTACTTTAAATGCCATTAACTGACTAAAACTAATGAACTGAATTAAAAAGTAGTGTACCTGTGAATGACCTAATTGGTGAACAAACAGTAAGTATTAACTACGTTGGCCCCCGGTTTGGCTAAATTCCTATCAAAAATAAGTTCAATTGACTGAATGTACAAATCTATTCATTTCCAACAGCAACAGTAAAAGGCAGAGGATACAGCATGTCTAGAGGGTACAACACGTGATGATACAAAAACACTGTTAGCACACGAACATAGAGAGACATAGAGGGAAAGACAGGGAGAGAGACAGAGAGAGAGAGACATCGAAAAAGAGAGAGAGAGAGAGACAGAGAGAGAGAAAGAAAAAAAGGGAGAGAGGGGGTTGTTTTCTTTCATTACAACACGTCTGTACACCAACACTTCAAGACACCTGTGGCACATAAAATATCCCCAATCACAGAGGTGTGGAGTCCAGCGTCTAAATTTGAAGAGGGGGAATTTTGCAAATACCCCTAGGAGGTCTTGGGACAGGGAGTGGACCTGGAAGGGGTCTGGGGGTCTGGAGGGCTGGAGGGGGCTGGGGGGGGCTGGAGGGCTGGGGGGGGCTGGGGGGGGCTGGAGTAGACAGCAGCGAGGTGGTAGACAGGGAGGGTCTTCACAGACAGTTGGAAGGCATTAGGGCATTGGACAGGGACATGTCAGGTGCAGCTGTTGTGCTGGCTGATTGATAGTTTGTATTTCACCCAATGGGAGACTGCTAGGGTACTGGCCAGTGTGTCAAATTAAAAAGCAGCAGCAGCAACAACAAAACATCCTTGCAAACATTTAACTTTGCTAAATCATGAACAATCCTACAATTCTGTCACATTTTTTAGGTCCCAAGGATACATCGAAACAAGATGACAGAATTTATTTTGGTCTTGGATTTCAGCAAAATAAATCGGTGAAACAAAATCTTGTTGTTAAGATTCCTTACAGCGGCTCAACAGTATTCCGATACATGTTAACTCACATATATTTATATCAGCTCAAGTCCATGCTTAAAACAGGCTTTCTGACTTGTAACTCCATCCCCACTCACTCTCTCACTCACTCTCTCTCTCCTGATGTGACTTGTACAACATTCTCCCTCTATGTTACTGCCTCTCTTCTCTGGAGGACCCTGGCCACACCAGCACATTCTACAGCACCCTCCTTCAGAGACCCACACACACCATGGAGACACGTATATGTAACCCCAGTACAGTTCATCACGTAAGGCTTCAGACTACACAGTCCTATCAATGTTCATAGTGATTAAGTGCAAGTGAGCACTTTCAGCGACTGTACTTACAGTCGACCAGACATGAGAATCAATGTGTGCAAGCACATACCTTAAAGTAATTAACAGGAAGTGATAAACGTGTTTCCAGACTGGTCGTGCCGTGTGTTTGTGACGATGCGTGTCTAAATGAATGTCACACGCCTTTGTGGGCTCGGCAGGGTGCCGTGGCCATGTGGCACAGATCCTGGTGAAGGAAGGGTTTCCCGACAGGAACTCGATTCCGTAAGTCGAGTGAGGCGGGAGCTGGATGGCGTCTGTCCGTCCTGTTTGCAGACACACAGCGGCCACCGGTGACTCCGCTACCCCGTGACCACTCTCTCTCTCTCCGTTTTCTCAAAACGGAAATGAGAGAGAGACGGAAGAAAAGCTAAGAGACAAAACTCTACAACCGACTACACTAAGAGATTAAGGGAGACCGGCATCTGTCCTGTCTGTGTGTGTGTGTCTGTGTGTGTGTGTGTGTGTCTGTGTGTGTGTGTGTCTGTGTGTGTGTGTCTGTGTGTGTGTGTGTGTCTGTGTGTGAACACTGGCAGGTCTGGTTGTGCTTTGGAAGTTGTTGTTCTACTCCGGGAACATGAAATGAGAGTCTTCTTCATATCCTCCCTGTGTCCATCTCCTTCTCCTCCAGAAGGCTGATGAGCTGAACGAAGCTCTCCTTCACTGCCACCATGTTGTCTGTGGTGCAGCCTTCCAAGATCCACCTCTTGCCTCTCGCCAATGGCTCCAACTCAAAGTACTTCTTTATCTACAAGGAAAAAGACAGAGAGGGAGAAGAAGAAAGAGGGAGAGCAATGGTAAACAACACATCACAGGCAACATCTTGTTTTCGTGTCTCTTTCCCTAGTACATTATCGAAAACTTATTGTCTTATGATTAAGTCGGCAACTCTACAAATGGTGTCCTTGGGAAGGGGTGTTTTGATAGTGCTTGTGTCATTCATTCCATGGTTGAAGACGGACACCCAAAGGCCTTTTGTCGTTTTGGAGCACGTCCTAAAAGGACACCTGCAAGGAGTCTGTTTCCACAAAAATATTTTTCCACACCTTCACTTATCGTTGTGGTTACACAGACACCTGTGTGGTCACCATGACGAGGCGCTGCCTGAAAACATGGCAGTCGAGACACACCGGAAAAATATATTTGGCCTTCCGATCCGGGAGAGCCTGTAATATGGAGTTCTTGGCAGGAGCGCCGGCTGTTTGTCACTGAGTATTATGAGCATCATATGTTAGCTTTATGTTCAGTGCCTGATTTATTTTATTAAGTTGGCAGCTGATGACAATAGAAGAGACAGAGAAAGAGAAAGAACCAGAAAGAGAAAGAACCAGAAAACAGCTGTAATGTAAATACACATCTGAGGGCGGAGAGGAAATTAGTTTTGACTTCCATGAGGAGCCAGAACTTGTCATGAAATCTCTGCAGTTTCTTTTTTAAAGAGGCTTTTTAAAAACCGACCACTAGGCAGCAACTGGAAACACAATGAGGGGAATTCTGATGCCCTCGGGAATAATTTGTTATATCAAACAGTTAAGTAGGACAGACGTTTCAAGCTGCTAAACTAACGAGTGGTCATTACATAACAAGGATGCAATAAAACACCTTTCATCGATGCTTGTTTTCATGTGTTTCTCTGATGTTCATATATGGAATTCAAAATAAAAAGCAACAAAAAACTATCCGCACAATTCAAGATCTGTCTAGTTCCCTTCAACAGAAGACAAAGAGATGGGCGATGCAGATAGGAAAACACTGTATTTATATCAAGACATCAAGTACTAGATGTGGTTATCCAAATGAGGCGGGATGTTTGAGGTTGTTCCTCCTTGTGAACAAGGGCGGTAGAGGGCGGTTTGTCTGGTGGCCAGGACACCATGCTGTTACATCCAGGTGACTCATCACTCTCCTGAATCTCTGTCCACTTAACCCTTAGTTAAGAAAAAGGCATTACTAATAATAATACATTTTATTTGTAAGGAGCCTTTTTTGCACTCGAAGCACTACAATACAATAATAATTAAAGTCATAGAGCATCATAGACAATAACAACAAACAATACAATTCATAATTAAAAACCTTTAAAAAAAAAAGGTTCGCTTTAAATAAAGTACTGCTAACCTACAGATTAAAAAAAAGTTTGGTAAATTCAACAGATATATGAAGCAGTTCCAGAGTTAAGCCAGAGGTGTACACCTTGTGAAACGTAGCCTACAGTCAATCTTTTTAGCGAATAAAATTCAACGTGTATTCACCACTAGGTGACCTGTGAAATTGCTTTGTCTAGACCTGTGTGTTCTGTCTGGCTGGCTGTGCCGTGGTGTGTGACATGAGGGAGGGGAGATGGAGGGGTGAGGTGTTTAGTGTTCTGTCTGTGTTCCTCTCAGCCCAGTGCCAGCTAGTGGGGCAAGAGAGAGCCACTGAAACAAGATGTTGCCTGTGAACTGTTTTGTTTATCTCTTTCTCTCTTTCTCTCTCTATCTCTCTCTCTCTCTCTCTCTCTCTCTCTCTCTCTCTCTCTCTCTCTCTCTCTCGCTCTCTTTCTTTCTCTCTCTCTCTGTCAGTGGCCCCTTCAGCCTGGCCTCCAAGTGTCACACAGGTTTAATGACTGATTAGGTCACCTCAGCTGTGTTTCACCCAGTCTCTCTCTCTTTCTCTCTCTCGCTCTCTCTCTCTCTCGCTCTCTCTCCCTTGCTCTCTCTCCCTCGCTCTCTCTCCCTCGCTCTCTCTCTCCCTCGCTCTCTCTCTCTCTCGCTCTCTCGCTCTCGCTCTCTCGGTCTCTCCCCCCCCCCACCCCCGGCTGGAAAGCCGAGTGGACCCAAACAGTGTTAACAAATCTGTCTGGGTAACTTGAGCTGTTCTAGCACCGGCTCTAACCCCCAGACCTAGCCTGCAGACGATTTGGCTGGCTGGCTGTCTGGCTATTTGGCTGCCTGTCTGGCTGCCTGGCTGGCTGCCTGTTCGGCTGCCTGTCCGGCTGCCTGTCTGACTGTCTGTTGATCTGACTGTGTCTAAAGGCCCTCTTCTGGTAGACTCTGTACTGTGCTGGCAATGACCTCTGTGACAGCAGACAGGCACAGCTTCATACAAGTCCAGTCCCTCCCTCCCTCCCTCCGCTCCTCCCTTCCCTCTCCTCTCCTCTCCTCACGGTCAGGGGTTGACCTATTTGTCGAGACTGGAGAAGAACCTCGCTCTGGCCCAGAGCAACCTCCCTGTCCTTCGCTCGGCAACACCTCCACTTCTCAAACTTCACAGGACAAACTAGTTCCTCTGAGATTAAGTCCTCCCTAAGCACACTTATGGTCTCCTTAAGGCGTGTCGTGAGACGATGGGAACCGTAAGCCCCACAGGACTGGGCCAGATGGCTCCAGGGATGACCGCTAGGTCACCCAGTCTGGTTTCTTCTAGGTCACTCTGACCCAGAGCCGCTGATCACAACACAAGGCAGAGAAAGCGGCTTACTGTAGATTCTGGGAAAAAGTGCAGCTGTGGCAAAAGGTTTGGCTCCAAACCTCTCCTCCTCCGTCACTCCCCCACCGTGTGATACCGCGTCACAGACTGAGGCTAGGTGGTCATCTGGACCTGGGCTAGCAGGGCATGGTGCTGACGGCCAGGCTGGTTGCTTTGGTTGCCCGCCCACCCTGCTTTTGGCTGAGTGTTGATGTAGTTCAATTCTTACTGTCCTACATGCGTAAGGAGACAAGCGTGATCTGTAGACGAGCGCGATCTGGAGACGAGCGCGATCTGGAGATGGCGCGCTGTCGATCCATTCAGCCGACACAGAATCTGAAGAGCCCCTCTCACAGAGCTTCAGCTTAGCGACTGCCAGACAGGCTCAGAGCGGCAGAATGACCTTGTTTGATACCCAGCTTGACAGGTGCAACGACGGCTGGACAAGCGGTCCTTCAAGTCCCAAGACGGTCAGTCCCCCGGGTCGTCCTGCTGCTGGACGTGTGTCGAGGGTCAGAGACTTCCTCAAGAGTCCAACTGAAGACGTCCACAAGCAGACCAAGGCCAGCGTGCTGCTGTGGAGGTATTCATGATGGAGAGATACTCGGGCTTAACAGCTTTATGCTATATGCATGTTTGGGGAATACAAAGTGAGGTCTTAATATGAATTATTCTACTGATCAACAACACCAGATGGGAGGAGCGAGTGACAACGGAGAGTGGGCCAAAATGGGAATTATTAACATTCCTGTGGCAGATCTCGATTGTAAAGCAAATATTAAACATCCCAGGCTGGATGTTTCTTTTAGGAAGTAAAGTTCTTTGTCAAGTCTGGTTTTGGCAAAGCCCTGAGGGCTGATACGTACAAAATCTGGGAAATCTGGATATTTAAACCAAATCAAATAATATCAAATAATCTTAAAAACGTCTTCCTGTTTCAGAGAAAGTCATGTAAAAGATAGGAAAGGAAATGTTCACTTGAGACAATTATGCCTGTCAGCCATCCTTAAAAAATCAACAATGAAGAAACTGATATATGAAGAACGATCCCTCTAACACCAATGTCTTCCTCCATCTGGTAAATATCAAAGATTTCAGAGCGAGAAGCTTTATTCAATAAACTCATTCCACCCTGGGAATGGTCCTCGTCTAATGTTTTTGCCCCAGATTTCTATTTCAGCATGGGGTCCACATTTAAGAAAAACAGTGTTGTTAAACACTTTTGTGTGCAAATGAGGAGCTGTGACCAATTTGGGCCTAATCTTCTGTTGTGTGTCTTGTCTCTGACAATGTAAGGCCTGTTTTGAGTGAGAGTGAGTGAGTATGTGTGTGTGAGAGAGTGTGTGTGTGTGTGTGTGTGTGTGAGAGAGAGAGAGAGAGATTGGGCAGCAGCTTCTGCTGTGTCATTAGGTTGGTCCACAGCTCAGCAAAGAAACACACCAGCCAGGGGCCACCCTAGAGACCCCCCTCCAGCCAGGGGCCACCCTAGAGACCCCCTCCAGCCAGGGGCCACCCTACAGACCCCCTCCAGCCAGGGGCCACCCTACAGACCCCCCTCCAGACAGGGGCCAACCCTAGAGACCCCCTCCAGCCAGGGGCCACCCTAGAGACCCCCTCCAGCCAGGGGCCACCCTAGAGACCCTCCTCCAGCAAGAGCTAAGAGCTTGTAGCCAGGAACCAGGGGAGGGCTGGGCAACAAATAAAGACTTAAGAACTCCCTTCATCCCAGCGAAGGAGAAGAAGA
>NW_025813938.1:1055568-1150102 GCF_021917145.1 Hypomesus transpacificus
CAACTATATATTTCTAGTATCAGTACGAGAAGTTGAAAACATTTTTTATTTTTTATAAATCGTTTTTGGAAACAATTTTCGAAAAGAAGTTTTGAAAGTTTGAATATTATTCGCTTCTGTACTCTATTGTAAAATGTTTTATGCTTCTCTGTTCTCCTCCCCCCTCTCCTCCATTCCTCCTCTCCTGTCACTGGGTGTGTAAAATAAAAGTTAACAAACAAAAAAACGGGGAAAAAAGATCCAAAAGATATTTTCGGAAACAAGTTTGAAAAAAAGGTTTTGAAAGTTTGAAAAATATTCTGAAAAAAGTCCTCTCGTCTCCTTTTACTGTGTGTGTGTGTGTATCTGTTTGTAAAACATGAGTATCTGTACTTCTACTTGAGTGAAGAATGTGTGTACTTTTGCCATCTCTGTCAACAGTACAATTGGGATTTCTTTAAATGTAGCCCCCATAGTTGAAGTGCTGCTGACTAACTAACAGCAGGACTAAACAAGGACAGGGAAGGAGATGAGGACCTGTGCCCCCCCTCGCAGGGGGACACCGGAGGTGCCAAAGACACAACGTCATTTGGCACAGCGGGGAATCGATCCAGCAACCTTCTGATTACTAGCCCGACTCCTTCACCGCTCAGCCATCTGACTCCCTCTGACAGTAGTTCTTACCCCTGGTGCGGTGAGAGGACAGTAGCTCTTACCCGTGGTGGGGACGATCCCGTCTCTTCCCTCGCTGCAGAGCCGGGACAGGAGGCTGGTCTTCCCCGCCCCCGTCAGTCCGATACACACCACATCATACTCAGGCCTGGGGACCGGTGGTCCTTTACAGCACAGGGCCCGGAAACACTGGAGGAACAACACACACACACACATGAATATTCATGATGCTGCAGCTGAAGAGAAGGGCATGTTCTTTCTAAAACACCAAAAAACCTTGCTTCCGCCCTGTGTGACCCATAATTTTGAGGTTGTGGAAATGTTTTATGTTTTTGAAAGAGTGTTTGAAACGGAAACAGCATAGCAGTTAAAACAGCTGATCAACTGTGCTGATGGTGTCTCAATGAGCTGGTGAAACATGTTCATCCTTCCTCCCTGAAATGAAACTGAAAAACAGAGAAGGGGGAGAGAGAAAGAAAGAAAGCCAGATGGGGGGGAAAGAAAGAGGGAGAAGAAGAAAGAGAGAAAAGAGCGAGGCAGTGTGCGAGCGCGCCTCGCTGCGTGTGTGTGCGCGCGCGCGTCAGAGACAGGACTGTCTGCGTGGGGTGTCCTGCCTGGTGGCTCACTGCTGCCACAGGCAGAGCTGTCACTACATGAATCACTGCCTGGGACTGGCGTCCTGCTGGGAGACATTAAGGGGTAAATGTGGTGTGAACCGTGAATGAGATCTTTAAAGCTTGTGTCCAAAGATCAGTATCCAGAACTAAAAAGAGATCTCTTTTATTAGCGAGGCAGACTAGTCTGGCCGGGCAGCACAGGCCCCCTGTTTTTCTCTCTCCACACAACCGCCCACCCCCTCCTCCTCCTCCTACTCCGCCTCCATCTTTCTCCTCCTCCTCCTCCTCCCCCTTCCACTCCCTCCTCTCCTCCTCTCCTCCTCCTCTCCTCCACCACAAACAGCCACACACACTTCCTAATCCCTCCAGAAGGACGCGGGGTTGCTGCACGTCTGGGAGACTTCAGTACAGCCCTCATGGTCGCTGCTCACTGGTGGGTTGGTTACTAGGCTGGACTGTTTGTGAAATGCTGGGAACTTCTGTTTTGGTTTGTTTTTGTAGAGCCTAAAGCCAGTAGTGAAAGAGTTGCCTATCAGAATGTCATTTAGCAAGGGTAGATTTGATAAGCTAAAGCTGCAGCCTACTGCTTTTCACTCAACATTTTTGGTTTGTTGTAGTTACTATTGGAAGTTATAAATGAGGACCAACTATTATTACTCTTTGTCTATCAGGGCTTGACTGGACACGAGTCTGACATTGGTGGAGCTGCAATTCAGGCAAAATATCAAAGGCCACAAGATGTCAAAGCCAAGGCCGAAACATCTGAATTACGCGACGCAGGCTAGACACAGCACACTGCCCACCCAAACACAGGCTAGACACAGCACACTGCTCACCCAAACACAGCATAGACACAGCACACTGCCCACCCAAACACAGACTAGACACAGCACACTGCCCACCCAAACACAGCACACTGCCCACCCAAACACAGACTAGACACAGCACACTGCTCACCCAAACACAGACTAGACACAGCACACTGCTCACCCAAACACAGACTAGACACAGCACACTGCCCACCCAAACACAGCATAGACACAGCACACTGCTCACCCAAACACAGGCTAGACACAGCACACTGCTCACCCAAACACAGGCTAGACACAGCACACTGCTCACCCAAACACAGGCTAGACACAGCACACTGCTCACCCAAACACAGCCTAGACACAGCACACTGCTCACCCAAACACAGACTAGACACAGCACACTGCCCACCCAAACACAGACTAGACACAGCACACTGCTCACCCAAACACAGACTAGACACAGCACACTGCTCACCCAAACACAGACTAGACACAGCACACTGCCCACCCAAACACAGACTAGACACAGCACACTGCCCACCCAAACACAGACACACCACACTGCCCACCCAAACACAGACTAGACACAGCACACTGCTCACCCAAACACAGGCTAGACACAGCACACTGCCCACCCAAACACAGCAAGAGTCAAAACCACTACATTTCCTCTCCTTCTGGTGTGTAAAAAAAACTACATAAATGATAGATTTTTTTATAAAAGTTTGAATTCAAATACATTTCCTGTCCTGACATGAGCAACGAATACAAGTAGCCTCTCTCTGATTGTGTTTGGGTTCCTCCTTCAGAGGAGCTCAGCTCAGACTGGCCCAGAGGTCTGAGGTGAGGAGGCCTGCTGGGGTCATGTTCAGGGTTTCAGCCCTTGTTTGATGGAGATGTGGGGAATGTGGTCAGAGCGTCTGCAGAGCAGCCCGACCCCACGGCTCCTCTGTGACCCCACCGTGACCCCACCGTGACCCCGCCGGGCCCTGAGGAGCAGGACGCGACGCTCTCACGCGTCCTCAGAGCTGAAACACACGCGTGTCAGCAGAACACATGTAGAGCTGGTTTGATGGTTTGATGAGGTCATTGGTCTCCCCCCCTCCTCACACACACACAGCCTTCTCTCAGGTCCGGGTGTAAGATCTGGGAGCCGGTTGAAATGTGCCCTTCAGCTGTCAATTCTCTGAGGTCAGGAATTGCTGACCAATGAAACCTCTGAGGAGGTCTTGGTGAGGGAGGGAGGGGGAGAGGGAGGGAGGGAGAGGGAGGGAGAGGGAGGGAGGGAGAGGGAGGCTCTAAGTAAAATCAACATACCCTTCTGCATTTCCCTTCTCTCCCAAGCTTCAAAGTCTGAACCCTTCTCCCCCCCCTCCCCCCCCAGCCCCCCTCCCCCCTGTCCCCGTCCAGGCAGCGCGGGAGAGCAGAGTGACCTGGACATGTGCTTCAGGGGGCCGAGCCAGAGGTGTGTTTTCCCAGGGACCCTCATCTGGGCTCACTTCACAACAGTTGCTGGAGAGGCATCCAGGGCCTGACCCCAGGCCTCCTGGCTCTCTGCACCCCCGCCAGAGGACCCCAGGAAGGGACCTGCACCCCCTGCACCCCCCTGACCCCCCCTGACCCCCCCAGACCCAGCTGACAGGGAGATTGACGAGGGGCGCTTGGTCAAAGAGCTCGGAGGAAGAGGAGCAGGAGGAGGGGGGTGTCTGGAACCCTCAGCCCTCCTTTCCAGGTATTCCAGAACGCCTTCCCTCCAATCAGACACTTCTTCTAAGAATCCCTGAGTCCCCCTGCCAGGGAGCCGGAACAGTCTGGAACTCGACCCCCTGTGGTCATCCCTGGAGCTTCACCATCCACAGTGTTGCCAGGACAACAGACCCAGACAGCCTCATCCTCAGGACCCATCACCGAGGCAACCAAGCCCTTCCCTCGGTCCAGCCTATAGGGTTGGCGTTGTCACGGGGAACGGAAGATGCAGAGCCAGCACCTGACAGTGTCAGAGTCACAACGACATTCACCTGGTCTCACCTGTACTCTACAGCATCTTGTCAAGGCTTAAAGGTGCCTCTGCTCTCCTGCTGTGCCATAAGAGGCTGTTATGCTGTGCCGTTAGAGGCTGTTCTGCTGTGCCGTTAGAGGCTGTTCTGCTGTGCCGTTAGAGGCTGTTCTGCTGTGCCGTTAGAGGCTGTTAGAGGCTGTTGTGCTGTGCTGTTAGAGGCTGTTGTGCTGTGCTGTTAGAGGCTGTTGTGCTGTTAGAGGCTGTTCTGCTGTGCCATTAGAGGCTGTTCTGCTGTGCTGTTAGAGGCTGTTCTGCTGTGCTGTTAGAGGCTGTTCTGCTGTGCTGTTAGAGGCTGTTCTGCTGTGCCATTAGAGGCTGTTCTGCTGTGCCGTTAGAGGCTGTTGTGCTGTGCTGTTAGAGGCTGTTGTGCTGTACTGTTAGAGGATGTTGTGCTGTGCCGTTAGAGGCTTTCTGAAATAGTTTGAGTAGTAAAAAAGTCTGAATAAAACCTTGGACGCTCTTGGCAACACTTCCATACTTCCATAAAAGCTGATGGGTCTAGATGTTCTACTGATTGACTGGCTCTTATTAGATTGGACACGTTTTAATTGTGCAGCTCTGAGGGGCGCTCCCAGACATTACCTCACCGTTGTTGTGAAAGCTGATTAGCCAAGGTTTTATGTAAATGTGGAGCTCTCCTGAAGTATAAATACCAGGCTTGACACGGCCAGGCTGCACTCCCAGATGAGACGGCTCCTGAAAACCTGCCTGACAGGAGGAGGAGGGAGAGAAAGCCCTCCCAAACCCTCCATCTGAAAAAGATGCCAGGACATCAACAGGGTGATGTCATCTGGTCTGCTGGCCACTGGCCAGGCCCAGAGTAGGGAGGGGGGAGGAGAGGAGGGAGGGGGGAGGAGAGGAGGTGAGAGGAAGAGGAGGGAGGTGAGAGGAGAGGAGGGAGGAAGAGGAGGGAGATGAGAGGAGAGGAGGGAGGTGAGAGGAAAAGGAGGGAGGTGAGAGGAAGAGGAGGGAGGTGAGAGGAAGTGGAGGGAGGTGAGAGGAAGAGGAGGGAGGTGAGAGGAAGTGGAGGGAGGTGAGAGGAAGTGGAGGGAGGTGAGAGGAAGGGGAAGAGGAAGAGGAGGGAGGTGAGAGGAAGTGGAGGGAGGTGAGAGGAAGTGGAGGGAGGTGAGAGGAAGGGGAAAAGGAAGAGGAGGGAGGTGAGAGGAAGTGGAGGGAGGTGAGAGGAAGAGGAGGGAGGTGAGAGGAAGTGGAGGGAGGTGAGAGGAGGGAGATGACAGGAGAGGAGGGAGGTGAGAGGAGGGAGGTGAGAGGAAGAGGAGGGAGGTGAGAGGAGAGGAGGGAGATGAGAGGAGAGGAGGGAGGTGAGAGAAAGAGGAGGGAGGTGAGAGGAAGAGGAAAGGGTGAGAAGAGAGGAGGGAAGGAAGGGAAGGGAGGAGAGAGGAGCAGAGTTGGAGGGGTGAGGAGGGGTGAGGAGGAGTCAGGCATGGTAGTCAGCTCCACAGCTCAGCCAGATTCTCTGGTGCTCCATTAACACCAGACTTCCCTTCATGGCAGGCCAGTACCAGCCACACGCACCAGCCCCCCAGCCCCCCTGCCCCGCAGCCCCCCAGCCCCCCAGCCCCGTAGCCCCCCAGCCCCGCAGCCCCCCAGCCCCGTAGCCCCCCAGCCCCGCAGCCCCCCTGCCCCGCAGCCCCCCAGCCCCCCAGCCCCGCAGCCCCGCGCTCTCACTATGGAAGTATTGTGTCAGTGGAACATCATTCTTACTCTTGCGCTACATTTTTCTCTAAATTTTTAGTGCTAGATCATTTATAATTTTTTGATTAAACCTGTAGTATAGTACTATAATTAAAGTGCATTATTCTTGTCCTTCTTATAAAAAAAATTAAACATTGAACTATGCCCTAATTGTATGGCACGGCTCAGGTTGTGTGACAGGTTTATCTGAGTGGTAGTATCATATCGCTGCAAGACAGAGTGTTTGTGCTCTCACAGTCTGTCTCATTAGCCCTCCTACCACAGCACAGACCCACTACATATCTGGACTTATTAAACAGCTTGCTAATGTGGCCAGCATGGCTAACAGCTTGTTAATGTGGACAGCATGGCTAACAACAGTGCGATGTGTGGATGCAGGTGTGGAGCAACAAGCACTCTGGAGAACACCTCTGTGCTCACGCCACAAAGACCCGTGACATGCAGACACACACACCATCACACACCATCAAAGACACTGCATCGAGAGAGAAAGAGAGAGAGAGAGAGAGAGAGAGAGAGAGAGACAGACGGACACGAGGACAGGGATGAACTAACACCCTTTTTATTTTCCAGACAACTCCTGGGGGTAGAGTGTGTGTGTGTGTGTGTGCGTGTGTGTGTGTGGGCAGGGCTTACTCCTGACCTTTCAGCAGTGACAGTACTCTATATGGGTGTCCCGGTGGACAAGCGGGCGTGAACGGATATGCGTGTAACACAACTCTAACACACACACAGGGATGCAGGGAGGGGGTGTAAGGAGGCAAACAGGGTCTGAGAGGAAGGGTGGGGGAGGGAGGGTGGGGGAGGGAGGGTGGGGGAGGGAGGGAGGGGGAGGGAGGGTGAGGGAGAGAGGGAGGGGGAGGGAGGGAGGGGGAGGGAGGGTGGGGGAGGGAGGGAGGGGGAGGGAGGGTGAGGGAGAGAGGGAGGGGAAGGGAGGGAGGGGGAGGGAGGGAGGGGGAGGGAGGGTGAGGGAGAGAGGGAGGGGGAGGGAGGGAGGGGGAGGGAGGGAGGGCCCTGGGGTCTGTGAGGGAGGGAGGTGTACAAGCACATTCATTCATCCTCATTCATCTTTTCCACCCCCCCCACACCCCCTTCTCTTGTTGTTGTTGTTGCAGCTCCCAGGCTATGGGGGAGGAGCTGAGGGGACCAGGCCCCGTACAGTGAGTAGGGGGAGGGGGAGGGGAGGGGAGGGAGCGAGGGGGTCCACATGCCGCTCTCGTTACAGGGTGAGAGAGACGTGATGCTCGCCCCAAACCTTCAGCTGCTGCCGTGGAAACCCAGACCCCGCCTCCTCCTAACTCTCCCTTTCATGTTGTCTCAACAACACAGCGCTCTCGCCCAGGAGGGTAACAGGAGGGTAACAGGAGGGTAACAGGAGGGTAACAGGCTCCTCTCCCTCCAGACCAGGTCCTCAGAAGGGTGGGATGAGAGGCAGGGGAGGATGGGAGGCAGGGGAGGACGGGAGGCAGGGGAGGACGGGAGGCAGGGACAACACTGTCACGCCTGACTGGCTTGGAAAACAGCCAAACAGGGAGCGCCCCGCTAGCTCACCAGATAACTGAGCGTACCGTGTAGGCTGAGGTCTTACCACAGCGGACCGGGTTCGAATCCAGCCTGGCCCCTTTACTGCATGTCTTCCTCTCTCTACCTGCCTTTCCTGTCACACAAACTGTCCAATAAAGCATGAACAAATGCCCAAATATCTTAAAAGCAACAAGCTAACGGTGGTGTCTGTCTGAGTGTTGAGGGGAGAGTTTCAGCCCGAGACAAAACAAGATTCACTGCACCCTGAACAAGATGGCTGACTACAGACACTAAACAGGTGCCGTTCAGTACTCACAAATCAGAAATAGTTCCCACACACACAGGGACACAGAGGGACACACAGGGAGACACAGGGAGACACGGACACACACAGGGATACACACAGGGACACACAGGGACACACACAGGGAGACACAGGGACACACACAGGGAGACACAGGGATACACACAGGGACACACAGGGACACACACAGGGACACACAGGGACACACACAGGGACACACAGGGACACACACAGGGACACACACAGGGACACACACAGGGACACACACAGGGAGACACAGGGACACACACATGGGCAGAACAGTGGACCGTTGTGTAGGGTTGTTCTCAGTCCGGTGCTTGTTGACTGGAGTGGATTCTGTGTACCTCTGATCCAGCAGACAGCCCTGCTGCCCCTCCAGAAAGTGCTTCTCAGGGTGACCCTGTCTGCTGGTACCTGTCTGGGGAAACAGAGCGGGACTGCTTAAGCAGACACAACAACACTCCATTGTGTCGGTCGTGAGATTAGAGAGCGGGAACAACAAAAACCAATCAGAACCCCACGCCGGCTACTGACCCTTCACACACACACACACACTATGCAGAACACACACTATACAGAACACACACACACACTATGCAGAACACACACTATACAGAACACACACACACACTATACAGAACACACACACACACTATACAGAACACACACTATACAGAACACACACACACTATACAGAACACACACTATACAGAACACACACACACTATACAGAACACACACACACTATACAGAACACACACACACACACTATACAGAACACACACACACACACTATACAGAACACACACTGTACACACACACACACACACCCCACTTTCACTCCGTTCCTCTCTTCTTCCTTTCCCCAGCTCTGTAGCAGGAGAGATCGACCCTGAGGGCTCTGAGAGAGACAATCCTCCCCCCTCACTACCCAACACAGTGATGACTGCTCCCCCTAGCTCCCCCCTCACTACCCAACACAGTGATGACTGCTCCCCCTAGCTCCCCCCTCACTACCCAACACAGTGATGACTGCTCCCCCTAGCTCCCCCCTCACTACCCAACACAGTGATGACTGCTCCCCCTAGCTCCCCCCTCACTACCCAACACAGTGATGACTGCTCCCCCTAGCTCCCCCCTCACTACCCAACACAGTGATGACTGCTCCCCCTAGCTCCCCCCTCACTACCCAACACAGTGATGACTGCTCCCCCTAGCTCCCCCCGGAAAAACACCACAACATCCAAGAACACAACAGTACGACATTCCAGTAGAGCTGAGCTCCAAACACAATATGTGGAATGGAATTTTAACAGCCCGTGGGAGAGCAGTTTCAGGGTCTAAGTACAATAAAACTCTGTAAATTGAAAAAGACCCTTACTTCAGGAGGTGGCCGCATGTGATGTGTGTTGCTAGTTATACTACAATTGTTTCCCAATTGCAACAGAATGATAGGGCTCCATTCATTACAGGGACTGAAAAAACAACAAACTTTAGGGCCTAAAGCTGTATATGAAAACTTTTAACAAAAGACCACAAAGCAGTGACCCCATCTATGGCTGTTGAGATGTTGTTGTCACGGTGATGTGCACCAGGCCTGATGACCTGTCAGGCTGGCAGAGAGACAGACAGGCAGGCAGGCAGAGAGACAGACAGGCAGGCAGGCAGAGAGACAGGCAGGCAGGCAGAGAGACAGACAGGCAGGCAGAGAGACAGACAGGCAGGCAGGCAGAGAGACAGACAGGCAGGCAGAGAGACAGGCAGGCAGGCAGAGAGACAGGCAGGCAGGCAGAGAGACAGACAGGCAGGCAGGCAGAGAGACAGACAGGCAGGCAGAGAGACGGACAGGCAGGCAGGCAGAGAGACAGGCAGGCACGCAGAGAGACAGGCATGCAGGCAGAGAGACAGGCAGGCAGGCAGAGAGACAGGCAGGCAGGCAAAGAGACAGGCAGGCAGGCAGCCAGAGAGACAGGCAGGCAGGCAGAGAGACAGGCAGGCAGGCAGGCAGGCAGGCAGGCAGGCAGGCAGGCAGGCAGGCAGAGAGACAGGCATGCAGGCAGAGAGACAGACAGGTCTGGAGGGGGCTAGAGACAGACAGGTCTGGAGGGGGCTAGAGACAGACAGGTCTGGAGGGGGCTAGAGACAGACAGGTCTTGAGGGGGCTGGAGACAGACAGGTCTAGAAGAGGGAGATTTCAAAAGAGAGTGACACCCTGGTGGGCGCTGGTGGTGGAGGAGGTGTAGGAGGTGGAGGTGTAGGAGGAGGGGGAGATGTAGGAGGAGGAGGAGGTGGAGGAGGAGGAGGAGGTGGAGGAGGTGTAGGAGGAGGAGGAGGAGGTGTAGGAGGAGGAGGTGGCCCTGCATGGTGAGGGCTGGAAGAGTTGGGGGGGGGAGGGGGGTCGATGCTGTAAATCTTGATGTCACTGACAGGAAGGCTGTTGAGGACCATTACCATAAATGTGACAGACGCTAATTTGATGTGAGGCTGTGTGTGTCTGGTCAGAGGCCAGTCTAGACAGCTCCCTCCAGCACCCTGTTTGTTCCACTGCCATCTGGAGATCACCGCATCTAGCGCCCACCGCCACAGTTCTCACACACACAGTTCTCTCTCTCTCACACACACACACACACACACACACACACACACAGGGCTTCAGTTGGTCTTCGTTTCAGATGAACGAAACAGATGAAACAGACATCCAACAACTGAGTCTTGGGATTGACTCTCCCCACAGCTTTACCCACATCTTTAAAGGTACAATAGATGAAAAACATGTTCAGTAAAAAGAGATGTTTTGTCCCCTGTACTGCTTGTGTGAGCTCGCGAGGTTCTCAGAGTTTGTTTAGCAACACAGACAGCTCAGTGCCAGTGGAATGTTAAAAGTTAAAGTAAAATGTCAAAGTTTGGAGCGGCCCGCTAATTTCCAGCCAATCCTGTTCCAGCCTTCGGAGGAGGAGGGCCGTGGTTTGATAGTTACAGTTCCCTCATTCAGGTTTAAAACATCCCTCTACCACCTCAATCACACACCAGCTACCTGGACATCTTACATAGCGCTAAACCATACCAGACAACAACATTCTTAGGAGGAACCAGATTCCACAATTAGTCAATGGGCCCATTCAGGATCCCTGCTGGAACTGTCTGAAACAGCAGTTTGGTGGTGGCTGGTCTAGCACTGGGAGACCTGATTTACAGCGAGCAGGATAAGACTGTTGCCCGTGGGGACGAGAGAAATATGATCTGAAGAGCAGGTTCCACAGTCAGCTAGCCAGGACCCCCCTGCCCCCGTCCCCCCGGCCTTCATCCCCCCCCGGCCCCCGGCCCCCCCCGTGCCCCCCCCCCCCCGGCCCCCTGTCCCCCCCACCAAGAGTAAGCATTAGTCTGTGTGAAGTCTACAGACGAGCGTTTGAGGACAGGACTGGAGGAGTACATTAGATGAAGGAGCAAGGAGGCCCAGGTCTGGAATGCTTTCTTGATTCATCCACGGGTGGGTGAAGGGTGGAGGGGAAGAAGCTGAGGGAGGGGTGGAGGGATAGAGGGATAGCGGGGTGGAGGGATAGAGGGGTGGAGGGGTGGAGGGATAGAGGGGTGGAGGGATAGAGGGATAGAGGGGTGGAGGGTTAGAGGGATAGAGGGGTGGAGGGATAGAGGGGTGGAGGGATAGAGGGGTGGAGGGTTAGAGGGTTAGAGGAGTGGAGGGTTAGAGGGATAGAGGGGTGGAGGGTTAGAGGGATAGAGAGGTGGAGGGATAGAGGGATAGAGGGGTGGAGGGGTGGAGGGATGGAGGGGTGGAGGGTTAGAGGGCTAGAGGGGTGGAGGGGTGGAGGGTTAGAGGGATAGAGGGGTGGAGGGATAGAGGGGTGGAGGGATAGAGGGGTGGAGGGATGGAGAGGTGGAGGGTTAGAGGGATAGAGGGGTGGAGGGGTGGAGGGATGGAGGGGTGGAGGGTTAGAGGGATAGAAGGGTGGAGGGGTGGAGGGATGGAGGGGTGGAGGGTTAGAGGGATAGAGGGGTGGAGGGGTGGAGGGTTAGAGGGATAGAGGGGTGGAGGGATAGAGGGATAGAGGGGTGGAGGGTTAGAGGGTTAGAGGGTTAGAGGGGTGGAGGGTTAGAGGGTTAGAGGGGTGGAGGGTTAGAGGGATAGAGAGGTGGAGGGTTAGAGGGATAGAGGGGTGGAGGGTTAGAGGGGTGGAGGAATAGAGGGGTGGAGGGATAGAGAGATAGAGGGGTGGAGGAATAGAGGGATAGAGGGGTGGAGGGTTAGAGGGATAGAGGGGTGGAGGGTTAGAGGGATAGAGGGGTGGAGGGTTAGAGGGATAGAGGGGTGGAGGGTTAGAGGGATAGAGGGGTGGAGGGTTAGAGGGGTGGAGGGATAGAGGGATAGAGGGGTGGAGGGATAGAGGGATAGAGGGGTGGAGGGATAGAGGGATAGAGGGGTGGAGGGATAGAGGGATAGAGGGGTGGAGGGCAGCTGTGCTCCCAGACAGAGGGTCCCTTCGCTCCACAGGGGGCTCCGGCGGTGATAGGGGGCCCTGAGCGGAGGACAGGGAGGAGGGGGGCGTCACAGGCGCCTCGGAGGAGTATAAATCTTGTAATTGGGAAGGGTGATTAGCCGGGGCCTATTAGCATACGGCGGTGGAGCAGCGGAGCAGCAGAGTGCTGCCCGGGCGCGGAGCGGGACCCAGAGATGTTTTTCAGTTTGGATCTGGAGGATCAAAGCTGAAGGGGCCTCCTTTTGAAGGCCCTGAAACGAATGTGTGAGGGCCGAGAAGAGCGGGGGGCACCCCATCTCACAGACATTAAAAGGTGGGGGGGGGGGGGCCGAAGGGGTAGAGGGGTTGTACTCGCCCCCCCTCCACTCATCACTTATCAGATGTTTTTATGTACTGAAAGATGGGGAACGTTTATGACAAAAACACAAAAATGTGATCAAAACATTCCCTTTCCCCCAAGGGAGATAAAGTATTTTTCTGTGAGACCTCCCTCCCTCAGTCTGTCTCCAGGCTCTGAACGAGACAAATAAAAAGATGGAGGCCTACTGAAACTAACGATAAATCTGTTTTTCTACATTGTGCGCAGGGCCACAGTTCCAGACTGTGGGCGGACACACAGGAGAAGCCTTTACAATGCTAATGAATCCTCACAGAGGACGGACAGAGCTTTGATTTCCTGAACGCTGCCGACTATCGCTCACGTCCCACGGAACCCGCCGGGGGCCGCGCTGATCGCTCACGGTCGTCCCCGACGACCCCAGATCAACACAGAGAGCCCGGGTCATGGGGAATGGCAGTTTGCGATGAATTATTGACAGAGTAAAAACCAAACAAAAAAGGTAGAATAGGAGGGAATCGGACCAGCGATGAACAGACCTGTCTGAGGTTTTCTCGTACGGCTCGGACAGAAACAGAGGAGTAAAGAGAGGTTCATGACGTTTATCGATGCGGGTCGAATAGAGAAAGATTGTCGATAAGACAGGCGTTGGAACCCTGGAGAACTGACTAGACTAAAGTAAGACAGCTGTCAATCTGGGAGCCATCAGGAGAGTCAGGTGGAACTCACCACAGCAGCAGGAGCGGTGGAGGCTGGCTAGGAGGACTAATGACTGCATCGTCAGTAGCTAATGAGGATCTATCCTCATCTTACCAGCCTCCAGTTACATTCATCAACTGTTTTTGAACCCTGTGTGTTCTCAGGCCATTGCTACGTCATGAGAGTAATCACTTAAAAACGTTTAAGTGATGTAATTTTGTTCATCAGAATTCCTTTTGAGGTGGAATTCAGTTTATGTAGCACGATCACAAAATCTAAATTCTTTCAGACAATCATGGAGGTACAGACGAGGCTCTCCAGAACATTCAGTCCTGCACACATCACATCACCCTGACCTTTCCACCACATCCTCCCTGTCCGCCCTCTGAGCTGTTCCACCCTCCAGGACAACCACCGTTCAGACCAGCTTATTAACAAGAAGCCCCAAACAAGAAGCATTTGTACGCTTCGTGTTCCAGGGTCAAGCAACAAGACCCTGCCCCGGGTGACCACCCAGTCCTCCTGGAGCTGAAGGCTCCTGGATAAGAGATGAAAGAGATGGTTTTCCTCTCTTTGTATCGGATTCTGGTGGTGTCTGGCCTCACCTCAATCCCAGACCTCCTGTCTGCCCAGCAGAGCTGCTCATGCCCACTGCTGTCCAGCAGGGACAGCTGGCAGTGAACTTGGAAAGGATCGCTGGCGTTCAATGTCAGGTCACAGCAGGAGTATTAAACCTTAACTTAATCACAGCGGTGCATGTTGAGAAGAGTCTCAAGTTGCTTCCGAGGCACACACACACACACGCACACACACACGCACACACACACAAAGCGCCGGTCTTGTTTTCATGATTACGATGATGGCAACACCACAACAAAACTCTGCTCACCTCGGCGACAGACAAGCCCTTGTCTCACACCCGGAGAGTTCCAGAAGGGCTCCTGAATGAGCCCATTGACCAAGCTGCTCCAAGGGTTCACAGCCTGGGAGACTGGGGTGTGTGTGTGTGTGCCACACCCTCAGTGAGCAGGTGCACCCTGGGCTGTTATTTGAGGACTGTAGTTTTGTTCCGTTTAGACCCTTGGACCCCCCCTCCTGTAACACCTCCATTCTGAACACCCCCACCGCCCCACGCCCAGGAAACACACAGACCAGAAACACCCCGCCCCACGCCCAGGAAACACACTGATCAGACCAGAAACACCCCGCCCCACGCCCAGGAAACACACTGATCAGACCAGAAACACCCCGCCCCACGGCCAGGAAACACACTGATCAGACCAGAAACACCCCGCCCCACGCCCAGGAAACACACTGATCAGACCAGAAACACCCCGCCCCACGCCCAGGAAACACACTGATCAGACCAGAAACACCCCGCCCCACACCCAGGAAACACACTGATCAGACCAGAAACACCCCGCCCCACGCCCAGGAAACACACTGATCAGACCAGAAACACCCCGCCCCACGCCTAGGAAACACACAGACCAGAAACACCCCGCCCCACGCCCAGGAAACACACTGATCAGACCAGAAACACCCCGCCCCACGCCCAGGAAACACACAGACCAGAAACACCCCGCCCCACGCCCAGGAAACACACTGATCAGACCAGAAACACCCCGCCCCACGCCCAGGAAACACACTGATCAGACCAGAAACACCACGCCCCACGCCCAGGAAACACACTGATCAGACCAGAAACACCACGCCCCACGCCCAGGAAACACACTGATCAGACCAGAAACACCACGCCCCACGCCCAGGAAACACACTGATCAGACCAGAAACACCCCGCCCCACGCCCAGGAAACACACTGATCAGACCAGAAACACCACGCCCCACGCGCAGGAAACACACTGATCAGACCAGAAACACCACGCCCCACGCCCAGGAAACACACTGATCAGACCAGAAACACCCCGCCCCACGCCCAGGAAACACACAGACCAGAAACACCCTGCCCCACGCCCAGGAAACAAACAGACCAGAAACACCCCGCCCCACGCCCAGGAAACACACTGATCAGACCAGAAACACCCCGCCCCACGCTCAGGAAACACACAGACCAGAAACACCCCGCCCCACGCTCAGGAAACACACAGACCAGAAACACCCCGCCCCACGCCCAGGAAACACACAGACCAGAAACACCCCGCCCCACGACCATGAAACACACAGATCAGAAACACCACGCCCCACGCCCAGGAAACACACAGATCAGAAACACCCCGCCCCACGCCCAGGAAACACACAGATCAGAAACACCCCGCCCCACGCCCAGGAAACAAACAGACCAGAAACACCCCGCCCCACGCCCAGGAAACACACTGATCAGACCAGAAACACCCCGCCCCACGCTCAGGAAACACACAGACCAGAAACACCCCGCCCCACGCCCAGGAAACACACAGACCAGAAACACCCCGCCCCACGACCATGAAACACACAGATCAGAAACACCATGCCCCACGCCCAGGAAACACACAGACCAGAAACACCCCGCCCCACGCCCAGGAAACACACAGATCAGAAACACCCCGCCCCACGCCCAGGAAACACACAGATCAGAAACACCCCACCCCACGCCCAGGAAACACACAGATCAGACCAGAAACACTTACACCATCCGCAGCATTCTGACACTCACAAACATTCCACTTGTTAGGGTTAGCTAACCCTAGCCTAACCCTAACCCTAACCCTAACCCTAACCCTAACCCTAGCCTAACCCTAACCCTAGCCTAGCCCTAACCTAACCCTGCCTGTCTCTCTCTCTGAGGCTCTCCCTGGGTGATGAAATGTCAGGCGTGCGCTGCACACCATGTCCACAGTGTCTCCCACACTTGTGTTTGTTTCGTAGGCTTTGACGTGGTTGTCTTTAACCCTGGCATGGTGCAGGCTGTTTCTTCTGACGTCAACCTTCCATCTGAAAAGACTTTCAGATTCATGAAGCGGTGAAGTCATGTTGGGATCCAGCTGGGAATGAGGTCTCCCTCGGTCTGTTTGTTTTTATTAAAGATGAAAAGCGAGCGATCTCCCCCTCTGATGCACGACCACTTGACGTCTCTGAGAGGACACCCTCAGTAGGCTGCGTCATGTTCACAGCAGGGGCTGTGCCGGGGCACACTTTCAAACTGGTTTCGATTCCTATCGTTCACACTTCGCTTTCCTCATCGACCCCATCCTCACACGACCCCAGAGCAGGCCAACATTCGGCGGTCAGGCAAATATTTGTATTTCCCTGAAGAAAAAGCAATCTCCAGAATACATCACATGGCCCAGATAAACGATATGTAATACTAGTTCACTAGGAAATGGACATGACAGTGTCCATTTCCACATCCGCCTGCCTATTATGCCTGACTGAGCGTTCCAGCGCAAACAAACGAACTTCGTTGAGAGACAGGACACCAAGCAACACATCTGGTCGACCTTCAGGGCCTTTGAGGAAATCGCAGGTCGTTCCGTAGCCGTCGCCTTCGCCATTGAGCGCCGAACCGCGGGACTCTGGGGCGGACCGGCATGTTCGTCGGAAGTTAACCAGACACATTGTTTTAACCTTTGCCTGTGGGGGGACTTTGTGTCAGCTCGTTGCCTGGCAGAGTAAAAGAGGGTCAGAGACTTCAATAGGCCTTCATTAAGCACAGTTAGCGCCAACAGTTAATTATGCAAATGAGCGGAGAGCCCCTCTTCATGTTCCAGACGTCCTCTCTCTCAGCCTTCACCGCTACCCCGCACAAAACATCCCCCATCACACACACACACACAGCACAGCACAGCTGGGACGCCCCTCATATTTATTTCACGGTTTTCCCTCTCTTTCTCCACTTCCTGTCGGAGTGTATCTGTGTTTGTACGGCGGCTCTGGAAGCAGCCGCCCGGGGGCCTCAGGCGCCTGTTGTCCCCCTCACAGCAGCATCCTGAACGTACAGCTGACAAACACCACGCTGTTCCCCTAACCGATGAAGGGGCGAGCGAATGAGGAGGGAGGACACCCCCCTACTCTGCCCACGCCCCACGCAAAAAAAACACAAAAAACTGCATCAAAACAGTCAATTAGGCAAAAATGCATGACAGTGAAATTCCACCATTGTTTCAGTGAGGGTAATGACAGGCCCCTCTCTGCCACCCATCTGATGAGAGAGCTCAAAGGAACGCCAACAGTCATTCATTATCACACGCTCTGGGGTCCTTTGTAGGAGCATCCCTCCATGTCAAACTCTGATCAACTACTGACCCCTGTTAGCGCGCGCACACACACACACACAAACACACACACACACCACGCAAGCAAGCCTCCACTGACATTAACACAAGTGTTGTTTACAGATTTGGTCTGGTGTGGTTCAGGTAAATGTTTATCCACCATTTGAGGGAGACTTCTGGATTAAAGCACTCATTCCAGCCTCCCAGAGACTACAGATGGAGGGGAGGAGAGGTGCTCTCTGCTGAGGGGAGGAGAGGTGCTCTCTGCTGAGGGGAGGAGAGGTGCTCTCTGCTGAGGGGAGGAGAGGTGCTCTCTGCTGAGGGGAGGAGAGGGGAGGAGAGGTGCTCTCCTGCTGAGGGGAGGAGAGGTGCTCTCTGCTGAGGGGAGGGGAGGAGAGGTGCTCTCTGCTGAGGGGAGGGTGGGGGAGGAGAGGTGCTCTCTGCTGAGGGGAGGGAGGGGAGGAGAGGTGCTCTCTGCTGAGGGGAGGGGAGGAGAGGTGCTCTCTGCTGAGGGGAGGGGAGGAGAGGTGCTCTCTGCTGAGGGGAGGAGAGGTGCTCTCTGCTGAGGGGAGGAGAGGTGCTCTCTGCTGAGGGGAGGAGAGGTGCTCTCTGCTGAGGGGAGGAGAGGTGCTCTCTGCTGAGGGGAGGGGAGGAGAGGTGCTCTCTGCTGAGGGGAGGGGAGGAGAGGTGCTCTCTGCTGAGGGGAGGGGAGGAGAGGTGCTCTCTGCTGAGGGGAGGAGAGAGGTGCTCTCTGCTGAGGGGAGGAGAGGTGCTCTCTGCTGAGGGGAGGGAGGGGGAGGAGAGGTGCTCTCTGCTGAGGGGAGGAGAGGTGCTCTCTGCTGAGGGGAGGGGGGGGGAGGTTAAATGCTCTCTCTGGTTAGGTGAAGGTGAGGGGGGGTAAAGGGGAGGGTGAGGGAGGGTGGGGTCCACATCAGAGACCCTGTGTCTGTTAACACGCTACATTAGCTGTTGGAGCCCTGCTTCTTTGTTTGTTATTTAGTTTCTCCTTGAATTGTCTTTGTTAGCCGGAGCCAACGTCTCAAAAAGCTTATGTAATAGTAACCAGAACCAGATTATAACCCGGCCTGGCCGAGCACAAGCCAAAACTGAACCTGGGAGCTAGCTTGTTACCCACCAACCCTGCACCGTGCGTGGGTAGAAAACAACGCCTCAAAAGTTGAATCCACTTCCACACAGGTCAGTTTTGGAGCCGAACAAGATTAAACTGTGTACTTAGTTTATCTAGGTTTCTGATTTAGCACTGATTTAGGAGCGACAAACTAATATCACACAGTACAACACAATAATATCTTCCAATATCAGAACTCTGCTTTAGGTCTCAGGATCAAACTAAACAGAGACCAAATCCACACTTTCAGATCGACAGCTGATCCAGACTTTACACTCAACTGGATGCATCCCTGTACCTGATGAAGTGGCGCTAAGCTACGACCTGATGGAGCTGTGGGGATGGTCAGAGGCGCTAAGCTACGACCTGATGGAGCTGTGGGGCTGGTCAGAGGCGCTAAGCTAAGACCTGATGGAGCTGTGGGGCTGGTCAGAGGCGCTAAGCTAAGACCTGATGGAGCTGTGGGGATGGTCAGAGGCGCTAAGCTAAGACCTGATGGAGCTGTGGGGCTGGTCAGAGGCGCTAAGCTAAGACCTGATGGAGCTGTGGGGCTGGTCAGAGGCGCTAAGCTACGCCCTGATGGAGCTGTGGGGATGGTCAGAGGCGCTAAGCTAAAACCTGATGGAGCTGGTCAGTGGCCTGCTGAGTCTTTTCTACCCTCGATCCAGGAAGCTACAGCTGATACAGTAGACACACATTGCCCCCTGCTGGCTGGATAAGAACTGACAGCGTTGCCAGTGTACCGATAGATCCTTAAGTTAAGGCTCATTGATAGTGGTTAAAGTTGGACCGCGCGCACACGCACACACACACACACACACTCCCTCTCTCCCCCTCCCCTCCCCCTCCCTCCCCCTCCCTCCCTCCGCCTCCCTCTCTCCCCCTCCCTCCCCCTCCCTCCCCCTCCCTCCCCCTCCCTCCCTCCTCCTCCCTCCCCCTCTCTCCCCCTCCCTCCCCCTCCCTCTCTCCGCCTCCCTCTCTCCCCCTCCCTCCCCCTCCCTCCCCCTCCCTCCCTCCCCCTCCCTCCACCCTCCCTCTCTCCCCCTCCCTCCCCCTCCCTCCCCCTCCCTCCCTCCCCCTCCCTCCCTCTCTCCCCCTCCCTCCCCCTCCCTCTCTCCGCCTCCCTCTCTCCCCCTCCCCCTCCCTCCCTCCCTGATAGCTGTAGTGCTGTGGAGTAGTTAACCAGCTGTGTGTGATGCTTGCTGTGTGGATCCTCCAGCACCACCATGGTCCAAGTCCTGAGGAGATCCAGTCCAGGAGTGTCCCATGAACACAGTAACGTCAGCTTCAGCAACACACAGGAACTTATCCAGCTCAATTTTATGCCTGAGAACTTTCCATATGTTTCCACATTCTATTCATGTTCAGCCAACGTCGTGAAATTGAAACCTGCAAACATCTAGGCTGACTGCATAAAATATCTAATAAAACACCCAAAGGATTGTTTTCTGATAACTGATTTCTGATGACCTTGTTTACAGTGAGCAATTCGTTTTTTTTTTTTTTTTTTTTTTGCATTAACCAGTTATCACCATCATGAACAATATGGCATTTCTCTTTTTTCAACTCAGCTTTGGTCGTCAAAGTAGATTGTTACCAATTAATGCTTTGTGATCATACAGCGCCACCCAGTGGATAGCTGATGAACTGATAATTGAATCAATAGAGAGCTGTGGTCTTCGACCCTTGTCCTCAATTGAAGACCACTGACCAAGACAATATAGAGATAGAAAAGTAATTATCATCATAATCACACACAAAACATAGTTCTAATTATAATGTATTCCCTCAGAACCTCAATAGAAAGTCTACTGCTGCACCAATCCAATGTCTCATCCTTCATTTCCCACGATGCACTGGGATAACTGTACAGGAAGCAGTGGGAGTTCCTGATTAATGGCAACATTCATCTCGAGAGCAGAACTGATATCAGAACAGATGGCTGGTAATTGGGACAATTAGGTTCTACAGAATATATTACGAAGTTGAGATGATGTCATTGGTGCGTGACAACAGCAGGTGGCAGTAGATACTTAGGCGAGCACGAGGCACACAAGTCATCACATTCAATGGTGGTTAAACAGTAGATATTAAAGGCCTGTTTGTTTTCCACAGCTTTGGTTTGTGAACTGGAGCCACAACACAATGATCGTTCGCTACTACAAACTAGCTGCTGCTTCTCAAGACCTGGAAGGAACGGAATAAACACTGACCACCTGACAAGCCTGCCTGCGTGTGCGTGTGTGTCTGATCACGGCTAATCTTCACATCCATAGTACTCACGTCAAGTACATCATAACTCTCCAAATATCCGCTTTCTTTCTCGTCGGAGGAAATCCCTGTTTACAGGAGGGGTGGTGCTCATCACGTGCAGCAGAGAGGGTTTGATCCAACGACGGAGGAGCCGCTGGGTACAGGAGGGATGTGGGTCAGAGCGACTCTGAGACACGCTGGGTACAGGAGGGATGTGGGTCAGAGCGACTCTGAGACACGCTGGGTACAGGAGGGATGTGGGTCAGAGCGACTCTGAGACACGCTGGGTACAGGAGGGATGTGGGTCAGAGCGACTCTGAGACACGCTGGGTACAGGTAACATCTCAACTGGCTAGACCACCACAAGGCTGCTGTGTGACTGTGTGACTTCAGAGCTTTTTTGGCCTAACAGGTTGCCTAAATGACCAGGAAGGATTTAGGTTTGTCCGGTCAAACTAATATATTTTTTTTCTTTTTAAGTTGAAATTTCTAAACAATTAACAAGAGAAAATGAACTGAAAATGTATTTTATGTTTAGCTTCCAACTTGCCAACTTTTACAATTATCAACTGATCATTGAAAGTGTGTAACGTACACTTGTAGTCTATAAACTTTACCTTACAAAAAAAAGGTTTCGATCAGACTAAACAATCTAGGATTAACAACAACATTCTCAACAAGCTGTAAAATCTGAGATCTCAGAAATAGAACTGGAATAGAAACCAAAATAGAGCCGTCTGTTCCGTAATACTGTATTCCCCACAGTCTGTTCCAAGACTTGGCTGCTATTCTGCAATTATCTCTGAGATGTCCTCATTAGAATCATTTCACCCGCTCCACCAGGTCCACTGTCTTAGTAGGGAGGGATATGTTACCGAAATTAGGTTACTGGCTCATGAAATAAAAGATCCAATCAGGGCCCAGCATAAAACTAAATATCAACCAATTCCAACATAAACCATAACCTAATCCATTAGCATAACCTGAACCTCGTCCTGAATACAGCACATCTTTTACATCCCTTTCATATTCCTTTCCTTTGAAAAGCTCACAAATCATCACAAAGTAAAGCCAATTCAAAAATGTTAATTCAAACCAAGTTAGCACTGGAGTGCTCCAGAGGTCTTCCTGCCTGAGCTCAGGTCCTGCCCTCTGTGTCAGATCACACCACAGAAAGACTACATAAACACTTTGGTCTGAGACCAGGGAGATTCTGTCGCTAAGCAGATTAGCGACCATCTCTGCCAGACCCTGGGCTGCTGTCTGTCTTGTGGCTGCTGCCAAACAGGCTGTGACTGCCAACCAGGCTGGAAACAGGCTAAGACTGCCAACCAGGCTGTGAACAGGTTGAAGCAGTCTATGGGCTGGTTTTAGACTAACCCTAAGCCTGTACATACAGACACCAGAGGGAGAGAACCAAGAGCCAATAACAAGTAAAGGAAAGAGAGAGAGAGAGAGACAGAGACAGAGAGAGAGACAAAGACAGAGAGAGAGAGAGAGAGAGAGAGAGAGAGAGAGAGAGACAGAGACAGAGACAGAGAGAGAGACAAAGACAGAGAGAGAGAGAGAGAGACAGAGACAGAGACAGAGACAGATATATATAGAGAGAGAGAGACAGACAGAGAGAGAGAGAAAGAAAGAAAGAGAGAGAGACAGAGAGAGAGACAGAGAGAGACCATGGGACTTCTTTCATGGGATTTGTGAACCCACTCGGGTCCCACAATCCATGTTGGATAAGCATGTTACTGTGCTTGACTGTGGCGTTGATGTCGCTGTGCGAGAATGGGCCCCACTGGAACAAAGACCATCACCACATCTGAAAGCTTCGAGGCGTCACAAACCTTTCTTACACGCTCTTTCACTCCCAGGGCTGGTGAGACGCTTTAGAACAACAACAATACAGTGAAAGAACGGGCAATGCTGTATATACCATTTGTATACCTAATAGCATTTAACACTAAAAAGGAAGCCCTGTTTGGGCTCTTGGCTGCATGTCTGTCTCTCTCCCTACCTTTCCTGTCACTGTGCACTGTATGTGCACTTGAAAACAGTCCAATGAAGGATAAGAAATACTGAAATGTAAAATGTAATGTAAATAAGATCTGTGGCTTCTATAAAGGCCAGACCACCTTCTGAAGAATAACTGGTAGGATTCAGACGGTCGCTTCTGATCTGACTCAAGCGTGTGTGTGTGAGTGAGTGAGTGAGTGAGTGAGTGAGTCAGTGAGTGAGTGAGTGAGTGAGTGAGTGAGTGAGAGAGTGAGAGGGGTGTGTGTGTGTGAGAGCAGAGTTGAGCTGTATGGACACTGAGCCTGTCAGCCTGACAGTCTTCTCACGTGGCTCTGAGGCTCCAGGGCTTTGCCCTCCTCAGTGAAGACAGCTGGATCTTGCTTTTCTCTTCCCCTCCACCTCCACCACAATTTTCCCTTCTATTGTTTTTTTTCACTGCCTCGCTCTTTTCAATCATTCCCTAGGAACCCTGCACCTCCAGCCTCACACTCTCTCCATCCCCTCTCTTCCTCCTCCACACTCTCTTCACTCTACCTCCTCAACTCTCCAACTTCTCCACACTGTCTCCACCTTCTCCACACTGTCTCCACACTGTCTCCATCTCTCCTCTCTACCTCCTCGACAACCAGCAGTATATCCCTCCATCATTAGTATTCCAGGCCGATACAACAGACGGGTTTCGGATCAAGTCCACTGACTGGTTGTCTTAACAACGTCAGATGGGGTGGGGCCGGTGGGTGCTGGCGGGCGTCATGGCGGCGTTGCCACGGTTATTTGGAAGCGTGGGATATTCCCGTCCCAGGATGAGGGCAACGACTGCTCCCATCCTGCCTTTCAAAGCAGGAAGCAGTTTGAGAGCGAAGACTACCTCTGGGCGAGCCAGGGGAATATTTATGTGGAGCAGAGCCCAACGTTTCCATTACACAATGGGCCCTCCACTGCTGAAACATACTTTATTTATCTTTTTTTTTCTTTCTTGGGTTGGCTTAACCTACATGCTTTATGACTGGGAGTACGGAGAACTGGATCGATTGTTTGTCAGTTGTTAAAAATTATAACTGAAACTCTTACCCAACAAGCAAACAGAACAAGCAAACAGAACATAACTTCATTAAAGAACATTTCTGAGGAATTCTCCATTCATTTCCTCTCTAAGATAAGTCAGTCTACTAATAGCCTACCTTGCGTCGGATTTCCACGTCCCCCTGACAAAAACAGGATAGACATTTGTTTTGTCGAACAATAATATCCTAAATTTGGAAATTCCTTAAGCAGTGAGTTCTGGTTTAGGATTAATGTACTATGCAACGGCGCAAGGTCGGTGTGCATTTCCTGACACGCTTGTGGAGGTCATCCAGCCGAATATTGGAACAAGGTGGGGATACAGAAGGAATTACAGTACAGTAAAAGTACAGCGAGATCATCTGTGTTATAAAGGGAAACGTCATACACCATCAGGCCTACACACAGCTACAGTATGTAAGACAAACCTCCGACAGGAAAGAGTGCACTTCAGAATGCAGACGTTAGCAGCTAACTAGCTTGTAACGACACACAAGGATGAGTGTATAGGGCCTACCAAGAGAAAGAGAGAAACGAAGAGATAAAGAGAGAGAGAGAGAGAGAGAGAGAGAGAGAGAGAGAGAGAGAGAGAGAGAGAGAGAGAGAGAAGGTGGAGGTGGTTGATGGCTGGAGAGTGTCATCCGTCAGGCACCAGGGGACACGTCACCAATGAGGTTGCAAAAAAACTAATGTGTGCTGTCAAAACACAGGGGAAACCCAGCACCATCTCTAAACGCCTGAAACAGAAGACACGTGCAGGTCAAGGACATCAGGATCAGACTGGTGGACCAGGGAAAGGAGCCAGGCCTGATCACCTCATCCTGCTTTCTCCCACTCCTTTCTCCACGTAATGACCCCACCACCAGGTCTGACAAGGTCCCTCCTCGTCCTCCCAGCGTCCTGGAGACAGGACCACACAGCAGGCACCAGGGCCTCCAGCAGAGCAGGCACCAGGGCCTCCAGCAGAGCAGGCACCAGGGCCTCCAGCACAGCATCTCGGAGCAGGCACCAGGGTCTCCAGCAGAGCAGGCACCAGGGTCTCCAGCAGAGCAGGCACCAGGGCCTCCAGCAGAGCAGGCACCAGGGCCTCCAGCAGAGCAGGCACCAGGGCCTCCAGCACAGCAGGCACCAGGGCCTCCAGCACAGCACACAGCGTCTGGGCTCCTCAGAGGAGCAGCCAGGGACCAGAAACAACTGAACACTTTTTTGTTTCGTTTTTTTGGGGGGGACTTTTTATCTTATTGTTAAAAGGTAAGAGTATACATACACCTTTTAATGAGACTTCAGTCTACTACGCAGAAGGTTGACAGGAGATCCTTCAGTTTTTCCACCGACGATGGACTAAGGTCATGACAAATTCATCTGCTTTCTCAGTAGACATCACTTCCTTTTCAGTCCAGCCCTCGGTCAAGCTTCCATCAACAGCTTTGCTAATTCTTCACCTCTCCAGGATCCGGGACGCCTCGCTCTTCACAACAACAACAACAAAAGCCACACCAAAGCTTCAACATCAGTCTCAACGTACCGACACAAAAACCCGTCACAGACACTAACACTGTCGATAAGATCTTACTGGAAAAACTACCTGTATGCAAGGAAATTAAACTCGATTTACAGATTTCTGTGTAAACGTGCATGTGACTGTCCCTGGAGCAAAGTCAATACATAACCAATTATTTTTTCAGTTTTAAACATTCTCAGCTCTGTAGTCAACGTGCCCATAACTGGCATGCTTGCTTCAACACTTGCAGGTCCATTCATTGACCAGGCAGTGACTGCTTCCGCACACATGCAGACACACACACACACACACACAAGCCGTACAAAAAAAAAACTACAATACATTAATCTCACCCACACACATCTGACTGCAGCTAGCAGAGCTATCGATATACGTGTGTATGTCTTTGCTTACCGTGTACAGCCCAATCCTACACAGGGCTAAGGAAAGCTGCATGTGTTCCGACATTGTCCCCGGCGACAGCCCGTTACCCCCGGCAACAAACAAGCCAAGCAAGCCTGTAGTAATTGAGCGAAGGGGGGAGGAGGTTTGAGAGCGAGAGAGAGCGGGGGAGACAGACAGAGAGAGAGAGGAACAGGCAGAGGAGCAGTGGAGCAAAATAACCAGCCGATTCAAGTCAGCCAGCAACGTGGTCAGCCGGTGAAGGGAACCACCGATAGTCCGACGGAAAAACGTTTCTCCCTAAGTTGTGGCTGAGAGGAGGCGGAGGGTTGGGAGGGAGGAGAAGAAGAGGGGGCGGAGCTCTAGTATTCATTCATAAAAAATAAAAACAACGCAAATTAGAGAGAGGGATTTGGGCGGTGGAGCCCCAATATTAGATTGCTTGGGGTGTATCTTCACAGAGATTAAAGGCTTAGTGATAGCCAGGACTCTGAAATAAGACCGTAAATTGGATTAGTCACCATTACACATCTACTACACAGACACGTAGACACACGTGTGTGCGCGTGGACGCACACACATCTGATTGAAGTGTGAAAACAATGCTGTCCACTAAAGTGGGAAGGAGAGAGCCTTTTATCAAACAAATAGCTGTGTATTTCCATCAGCCCACTATTGAATAAAATCATTTGAGCAAGCCAAACCTTTCCCAAACGTACTGTCGGTCAGGATTGCTTGTTGACGTTGAGGATGTGTAGACGCTACTGTCGTCTTATCTTTAAATGACGATACAAAAACAGGGATCAATCTTCACCTCTTGATTTTGTACCCAATTTAGAAGTTAAAAGTCAGTCACATGTTTACGATAGGGCCATCTACAACAGATTGGCACAATACCACTTTACAGAAATGTCTGATAAAAATAAAAAATGAATAAAAACCTGTTTTGTACAACCAAAAATGAAAAATCCCAATTTCAACATCAACAGGACCTACAAGCTCATGTCAGGGAGTTGACGCCATCACATGAGAGCGAAATATTTGTGATGTTTGGATTGGAATCTGCCCATGGCAGATGTTATCAGATATGAAACTGATGATGGAAAAACCACATGACATTGCGAGGGGAACTTTCCAGTACTAGGACCTGGGAGACAACAATGAGGTCGGATCAGGTCACATGTCCCGGAGAGAGCCAATAAAATTCCACCGACCAGTCCAATTCAGAGAGTCCCTTTATGTCCCTGGTCCTTTGTTGAGGCACTCCAACCAGCGGCACAACCCTGATACAATCACTGGCCCCCCCTGGGCCCCCTACCCGAGTCACATGTCGCCTGCAAGTTTTTTTCTTGTATTGCTCAAAATGTTAACTGTACCGGTCAGTATTCCATTCCTCAACTCTCATGTCACAACTATGTCTCATTGACATAGTTTTTCACTAGCCTATACACTACAACAACATTATAGACTTCCTGAAATCCAGCTATGGCTTTTGATTTTGTTGTGGAACCCCAAGATTTCCAGTGGGCTTCCACACCTCTAGGGGTGCCACTGGCTCCAACCTAACAAGAACTCACAAAAATGTTGGTGCTCGCGTAACGACATCTTAGGAGGAAGTTCTACTAGAAAATCAGGAAACAATTAAATGTCCCTGAAGGCATCTGCAGCCAAGAACTCCTGCACAGGTAAAGTGCTTTACCATCAGGTCTACCCCCATTGGTCAAGGCAGGTCAGGTGATGCTGTAGACCTAGGATACCATAGATTGAAGTACTGCAGGGTTGAAGTACTGGTATGCATCTCCACTTACACAGGAGGTATTTAGGGAACGACTTCTTTATAACTGCAAGGGATCTGATTACAGGGCGCCTTTTATGGAGATCTTTAACACATGCATTTGTCTTTATAGATTCATCTAGTTTCCAGCAGACAAAAATCCATTGCACATTTTCATCCAATACTACAGGCCATGTAATAAACAGTTATTAGAATAGGGTCTTTTTTTCTTCTTCACCAAACTGAAAAAGAAGCAAAGATTCCCATGACGCCCGTAACTACTGGGTCACCAAAACATCAAAGCTGAACAAGCAGGAAACCATCAGCTACTCATCACCAACAATTGAAAAAAGATCAAAACGTCTCAGCTTCACATGAACTCACTTTTCAGAAGGCTAACTAGTTTAATGCCCACTGACGATGACTCAGATGTCTGCAGGCGAGCTAGCCAGGAGAAAGAGAGCGGTCGACAGCTAGTCCAATGGAGAGAGAGAGAGAGAGAGAGAGAGAGAGAGAGATCGAGAGAGAGAGAGAGAGAGAGAGAGAGAGAGAGAGAGAGAGAGAGAGAGAGAGAGAGCAGCTATTGTCTGGCATCAGTGTGTGCCGGATGTCATCATTGAATCCAGGCCAGCCAAGCGTGCTTTGAATTCCAGACGGAACCTATACAGGTTGGAAATGCTATAAAACAGAAGAAGCCATTTTCCTGAAACCTTTTTTAAAATCTTAATATACCATTGATAGAAACTAATTACTAGTAAACGAATGTCAGTTAACATCAAGAACAAAGTGTACACCAATTTGGTCTCCATCTTTAGACTGGCACAATATATTCTGTGAGGAACAGGCAGATCTCATAGGTCCAGAAATGTTTAACTAAAAATAAATATGCATTTTCAAACATTCCACTTTAACACAACATAAAATCAAACCAGTAATTAATGGCTATAGTATTTTTTGATAAAAACAGCCCTAGTAGGGTTAGGGTTAGTAGGTGACACCTAGTAGGGTTAGGGTTAGTAGGTGACACCTAGTAGGGTTAGGGTTAGTAGGTGACACCTAGTAGGGTTAGGGTTAGTAGGTGACACCTAGTAGGGTTAGGGTTAGTAGGTGACACCTAGTAGGGTTAGGGTTAGTAGGTGACACCTAGTAGGTGTAGTTGATCTTCCAGGGCCTGAGATTCACCACACTGTGCACTTGTAGTTTGGAAAAGGTTGTGTCAAAGTGTTGTGGAACCAGAAAGAATTGAATAAATTCCTGGACTTTGTAGCCTTTCTGTTAATGTTAGTTACTGTTTTAACACCGTGCCTACCACTGTTGACTTACTTTAACAACGTGATTCTGTTACTTTACAGGAAACTCTGTCTGTAGGATGCATCAATCATTTGTAGCATAACCTGCCTAAGTTATCCCAATATCCTGCTTCTGTGTACACACACACAAACGGAAACAAATTTGACAACAACCACTCGTCAAACTACAGAATACGACATGCACGTTTAACCCACATTAATTTCAGTGTTTAACCAACTCGTTTTTAACCAAACGAGTACACTAGAATCACCACTATCAATCTGAGTGAGAGTTTGACAATGAAGGTCAGTTTACTGATGGTTCATAACGAGGCAGGCCACTGCCTGGGTCTGGACCAGCCTGGGTCTGGAGCCAGCCTGGGTCTGGATCAACCTGGGTCTGGAGCCAGCCTGGGTCTGGAGCCAGCCTGGGTCTAGAGCCAGCCTGGGTCTGGAGCCAGCCTGGGTCTGGAGCCAGCCAGCCTGGGTCTGGATCAGCCTGGGTCTGGAGCCAGCCTGGGTCTGGACCAGCCTGGGTCTGGAGCCAGCCTGGGTCTGGAGCCAGCCTGGGTCTGGATCAGCCTGGGTCTGGATCAGCCTGGGTCTGGAGCAGCCTGGGTCTGGAGCCAGCCTGGGTCTGGACCAGCCTGGGTCTGGAGCAACCTGGGTCTGGAGCCAGCCTGGGTCTGGAGCAGCCTGGGTCTGGAGCCAGCCTGGGTCTGGACCAGCCTGGGTCTGGAGCAACCTGGGTCTGGAGCCAGCCTGGGTCTGGAGCCAGATCCCCAGCATGGCACAGTGGGAGAGGAGTTCAGCCGCTCGTCGAGTTCCTGACCTTTGAGGACAGACGAGAGCTTGGCTCGGAAAGTCTGCAGAGTTACAGCTGTGCTTTTCCTGACAACAGCAGTCTGAAAGCATACAAACGTGTGCCTTTGAGCATGAGGGCTATTGACAATGTTTGTATTGTTGTATTGAATTGTGCTCTTATGTGTCCAATTGGACTGGTTCTAGTTGAATCCTTTTATCTGGAAACCTGAGAACAATTTTTATTCAATGTGGGCGAAACTGGTGTAACTAGCTGAGTGAAAACAGTTTGTCAGAATCCTGTCACAATAATGTCAGAGAAAGAGACAAGATAGTGAGAATCCTCTCATAACATGAATTTCTACGCTTCCAATGTTTACTTTTTCAAAACCAACCATTTCCCCCCCCCCCATAAACATCTCAACACTCCCAAGCCAGCCACAACCATTTGGGAGACTGGAACTCCATGGTGGTCTTGGTTTTATCAAATTCGCTACACTGAAGTCAGGACCCTACGTTTATAAACAATGACAAGCCAGATTACGTGGGAACCGTGATAACAGAGTTGATAGAACTTTGCTCCACTGTGGCCACACAGTGAGTGGCGTGATGACGTAAGAGTTCAAAGGTCTTTATAGGTCACACGTTTCCTTCTGTGCAGTACATGATCAACCGTGGTGTGTGTGTGGGTATGTTACTCTGAGTTTACACAGTGGCTGTGCTCGTTTCATCCTCCTGTGGTCATATTTCCCATGGAAACCCTATGGGTCTAAACTTCCTCTCTATTGTTGCACAGATAAAGCAGTGCCAATCACGACCCTAGAATGTGGGCAAAGGCCCAAGAACGTAATCTCTAGGTCCAAAGTTGGTATTTTAGCCGGTATAGTAATACGGGAAATAGCACTGGAAAATATGAACATCTAATATCTATACAATCACACATCCCATAAGCTATTTTACATTCCTGCCTGCATTCAGGCTGCTCAGAACTTGCCTCAAGAAAGTACACGTCAATTGAAACTGCACATGTGTGACACTTAACGCTGCCCTGACTTTATGGTGTGGTTATGGTGTAGTAGTTGAATAAAAGCAGCTTGCTGCAACTCCATGACATCAAGTGTTTACATTCGGTGTTAATGGCCGTAAATAACATGACGGGTGACAGTATACAAGCATTACAGGGCAAAAAAATTAAAACGTACCCTATTTTAAAAGTCAACCATCACAACATTTTCAGGAAAAACGTTTAAACGTTTAAATTCGCAAATGCATGTTGATAACAGAAATAGGCTATGAGAAGGCTTCACCAAAAAAGGTGAAAACACCTGGCGAAAAACTAGCGTCATGCCACCCCAAAATACACAGCGTCAATAACGGTACACTAACATTAAAAAACACTTACCAGATAATCCATGTACTGTGACAAAAAAGCGACACTTCGAGCAAGTTGGTTTTGAAATGTAGCTTTCTCCCGTGTTACACTGAAGGGACCCTCTTGTAACCTTTAATGGGGCAAAATAAAATCAAGCTTGAAAGGAATATCGACTTATATCTTACATCTACGAATATATTCCGTTTCGCTTGTGCTACAACACTTGGGCTGGAGAGAGCCTCGTCCACCGGCTACGGTCCAGATTTATCTCATAATATCAGTGTTTGGTCGAGGAAACTACAACGCTACGTCATTCATAGCTTTTCTGTACGTAACATGATCAGCTGACCAAACACATGGTCCTATTTTCATTCGGTAAAGGGAACGCCTCCGTAATTTAGGGAGGAATGCTCTTCAAAGTTTGCTACGATATATATTGAATGAAGAATATGGTGAACATTTGAGTCGGTTGCCGGTACAAGTTTGTAAGATTTATGAAAGGAAAGTTTAATAAATGGGCATCAATTAGCCATTGTACATCTCATTGCATCTGTGACTGAAAAAAAGGCCTATTTATATATATAATATATATATATATATATTTTTTTTAACACCATTCTCTATGTTGACTACATCTATCTGTGTACTACTTCAGAGAGCTGTTCAACATCCCAAACCGAACACATTATCATGAGACAAGTTCTATTAGCCTACAACATCATTGCTAAGTCTTGAAAGAGTCCACTCGTTAGCATGCTACATTTCACAGCCCGCAGGCAGATTCATAAGCGTCACTATCTATCTTAAGCTACAGACTACATCACTGGGTATGAAAGAGGTAGGTTTCCACTTCACGGGCTTTCTGGGAGCCTTACATGAAATGTAATGATGAGAGGAAGGAATCACGTGTCCCATTATAATTTTATGCAGACTGAATGCTGAAGTATAATTCACTCCCTGAAGCCTCCACTCGTGTTCAATAATGTATGTGGTGTGCTATAAATGAAGCATCTCTCAACTGAATATGTGGGTGGTGAAGACATCACACTGTTTTCTTTTTAGAGTTCTTAAGCGCAAATTCGCTGTCGTGATAATACTCTATATCCATTGATCTGTATGAAACAAAGGATAACCTTGATTAGTTATGACTAGTGCAGCTTCTGAGCTGTAAATAAACTTCTGAAGCCTCAAATATTATGTGCCAAAAACCGTCATCCGAAGCCTTTTCACTCTCGCCACAAGAGGGCAGGATCCACCAGAGTATGTTTATCTACACTTCACATACTTGAACGTAGGCTACACATGGCCTACAGTTCTCCAAAATTACTTATCCAACACAGAAAACACGCTATGATGCCGTTTATAATGCAACGTATTAAATTGAAAACATAGCCTACGTGTTTAATCATATTCAGCCTAATGTTCCAATTGGATTGTTTTAGTACCATGTTACTCACTTTTGCAACACAAATGGATCAACGAATCAGAAATGTCACATCTGTTGCAAGCCACATTTGCAGTTTCTCAGGTTCGTGTAACACTTATGCTACTGTTTCTATCACAAACAACATGTCTTGCCAAGCCAAGGGCTTCCCTTGTGTCCATGCAATCAATCTTATCCTGCACCGTGGCAAGCTCTAAAAACAGACTTCTATTTCCATACACACACAGCCCCCTGGGTAACGCTGTCCTTAATATAGGTTCTGTTGACTTCATCGCATTGTCAGCCTGTGTCCACCACAGCAACGGCAGTACCGTCTGACAGGACCCAGCCATGGAGGCCGTGAGACACTGGGTGAGCTGTCCTGTGCGCTACCAGAAACATTTTGAACAAGGTGATCTGGATGATTTCGTGGAGGACCACCATCTGTTTGCACTGCCAGGCCCAGCTGTCCCGGACATTAAGTCAGAACCGCTCGACCGCAACCGGCAGAGAACAGCGCCTGTGTACCAAGTGCTCCTTGACGTGTCACAGTTCAGACCCGAGGATGTTCTGATTCAGGTGTATGAGGGCTGGCTGTTGGTCAAGGCCCAGCACGGAGCCAGAATGGACGAACATGGTTTTGTTTCTCGTAGTTTTATTCGACAATATCCCCTTCCTGAGACGCTGCAGCGGGCGGGGGATTTGAGGGCAATGCTGTGTCTGGATGGGATCCTGGTGGTGGAGTCCAAAGAGCGGGTGGAGGTGGCCCAGTACCTATCAGTAGAATAGGGTTCTGGCCCAAAACCCTATTCCTGGGTAGGACGGGTGTGGATACGACTCTCTGACTGAATGATACAATTCTTTTGTTTTGGTTGATCATTGTAGGCTACTACTGCCTATAGCCTACTATTGATTAAAGTCCTTTGAATAGTTTTTGCCTATATGTTATTAAAGTATGTTTGATGACAAACGACTCTTTTTTTTACTTCATTTTTAAAGTTGTTTTCCCCTCAAAATTGTAATATGCCTACTAAATAACTATGAAAGATTGCTTGACTGACTTTGAAGTCTGAACTTTCAAAAACCAAACAGATGCCGTTTATAATTTGAGAACGGACATGCCTGAAAAGTTAGGGTACGCACTGAGCGCAAGCAGTTAGAAGAATCATGCTTAAAGAATGTTTTCGAAAAATGTAGAAAAAAGCAACCTACATTATTTGCCTACGAAAGCACATGAAGCAGGCTCGTTTACGCCAGTAAACTATGACTTGAATAATCAAACCAAAACTAGTTTGTGATGTATTAGATTGATACATCCACAGTAGGCTACTACTAAGGGTATTTATTTATATAGTAGCCCTGTCTACTCGTAAATTAATTTAGGTTACATTTAAAAACACATCATATCAGACAAGACAACGCCGGGCTTGATTTACGCAGCCTGATAAAAGCTGGTGCTCCTCCCTCGATTATTCAGACTGACTACGTGTGGTTGTTGAGAGAGCGAGGAGTTAGCGATGACACGGGCTGGAGCACAGCCGCTACAGGCGCTTCAACTTTACGGAGGAATATTTGGACATAAATATACATAGTTCGTTGCCGTTTTATGAAGCTGGGAAAGTGTGTTTTTGCAAGATCCCCTCGGAGTAAATGTTAGATATTTTTTCGTTCACAGTGGGCCTTCTGAACTACAAACAGAGATTTCCAGTAGTTTGGTTAGACTGTCCAGGCTGCCCACTAGAGTTTGCTGGCTGGCTAGTTGATTTGGCGCTATCCCGTCCCAGTTGATGTTAAGTATGGCGCTTAAAGCGAGGGCTTTGTATGACTTTAACTCTGAAAACCCCGGGGAGATATCAGTGAAGGAGAATGAAATTGTGACTCTGTACAGCGAACAGGACATTGAAGGCTGGTTAGAGGGATCGAACAGCAAAGGGGAGCGGGGATTGTTCCCTGCGTCTTACGTTGAGGTTCTGAAGGACGACACAACTTCCACGTTGAACAACAACAGCACATCTGGAGACGTTAGCCAGGGATCCCGTTACGCCAATGTTCCAACCGGAGGATTTGACGCACCGTATAAAACCAAGAATCAAGTTGAGAACATCACTAAATCATCCGCACCGGCGAGTAACACTTACGCTCCCTCGGGGCAACAGCAGCACAGCTATCAGGCGAGTCAAGGGAGCGACGACGATTGGGATGATGACTGGGACGATAGCTCAACTGTAGCAGACGAGCCTGGCATTGGTGGTGGACATTACCAAGATATCGATGGCAATGGACCTTCTACGTACAGGGTGTCAACTGCTTCGATGTTACGAGGCGGTAACGCTCAAAATGCCAAAAGCTCCGCAACCGTCAGTAGAAATCTGAACAGGTTTTCAACATTTGTGAAGTCTGGGGGGGAGGCGTTCGTCCTCGGGGAGGCAGCGGGGTTTGTGAAGGACGGAGACAAGATTTGTGTCGTGCTGGGTCAGTACGGCCCAGAGTGGCAGGAGAACCCTTACCCTTTCGGGTGCACAATAGACGACCCAACCAAACAGACCAAATTCAAAGGTATGAAAAGTTACATTGCCTACAAGCTGACGCCGAGCCACACGCAAACCCAGGTGAACAGAAGGTATAAGCATTTCGACTGGCTCTACGCCAGGTTGGTCGAGAAGTTCCCTGTCATCTCAGTGCCACACATCCCAGAGAAACAAGCCACTGGCCGCTTTGAGGAAGACTTCATTTCCAAAAGGAGAAAGGGTCTAACGTGGTGGATGAACCACATGACCAGTCACCCAGTCTTGTCCAAGTGTGATGTTTTCCAACACTTCCTAACCTGCAGTAGCACTGACGAGAAAGCCTGGAAGCAGGGGAAACGGAAGGCTGAGAAGGATGAGATGGTGGGGGCCAATTTCTTCCTGACCATCAGCCCTCCGGCGGCCCCTCTCGACTTGCAGGAAGTCGAGAGCAAAATCGACGGCTTCAAGGCGTTCACGAAAAAGATGGACGACAGCGTTTTGCAAGTCAACGCCACCATCAACGAATTCGCCCGAAAGCAGATCACAGGATTTAAGAAGGAATACCAGAAAGTTGGGCAGTCGTTTAAAGTCCTCAGTCAAGCCTTCGAAATGGACCAACAGCCGTATTCTGTCGGTTTGAACCAGGCAATCTCTTTCACCGGGGAGGCGTATGAGTCCATCGGAGAGTACTTTGCAGAGCAACCCAAACATGACCTTGACCCTGTGATGGATCTGTTAGCACTGTACCAAGGACATCTAGCAAACTACCCAGATATCATCCATGTTCAGAAAGGTAATAATATTCTCTACTCCACAGGCACCTCTGTTAGGTAAATCAGTGTGAGATAACATTCATGGATGCAATCACTCATCGTGATTGATGAAAGAGGCCTGGAATGATAAGAAACTCATTTCCATTCACTTAGCCTATATTTAAACAGTGGGAATCTACAGCCTATGCTCTAATACTCAGGTTGGAAGATTGACTAAGGTACAAATACAGTCACAGCACTTTCTCAATACAGGTCAGTGAACATGGTGTGCTGACGAAATCAGTATGTCTTCATCTCCATTAGTCAGTCACGGCAGTTTTGCATTAGAGACAAGCAGGCCGTGTTTGCGTTTGGAAATTGACCACTGCCCCACACCCTGTTTTCATTTGACTGCAGAGTCACATGGGCGGGGCGACTGGGTCACACACTGTGTGTGTTTCCATCTGTTGTCCAATCAGATGGCTGCATGAGAAACTGAGAATGTCCCACTTGTTGCCAGCAAAGACTGTCAACGACAGCGTGAACAGTAGTGTAAACCGCTCTAATGCAGTGTTGCTAACTGATTTCCTCTCCTCTCTCCCACACGGTCCGTTTCAGAGAGAGCTTATGCCTTTGTTTCTCCCACAACAGCCCTGATAATCACTGCATTGTTTCCAAATGTCAGGTCGTGATAGTGCGGGCGAACCTCTTCTGTTTACAGTACATACAAATGTAACTGTTTGATTCTGTCAGCGGAAATGCTTTGTTTAGGGAACTCGGTTCTTCCTTATTTATCAGTCTAGTAGCACTCCATAAAAAGCCCAAGACCCAGACACACACACGGAAGACAAGCCTCGTTTTAACACGAGCCCTCGATACAAGAGCAAACTCTTCTTATCTTCTCACAGTTGTACAGTCTTAGAAAAACCAACCATGTTTGAATGCACTTCCCTTTTCTCTGGGTGTACAGGGGTCTCCTTTCATACACAATCTAATGGAGGCCATGACCTACTAGTACCTGCCTTAGGATGCTGCAGTCAGGCTAGATTAAAGGATGAAGCGGATTAATGCTCAATCCATGCATTCTGTCCATCCAGTCCACCTTATTGGATTGACGTTGTTTTCAGCCTATAGAGGATTCCAGAATTAGGGTAAGGGGATGCCACTATACACATTTTTGATGTCCACTAATACGAATAGCAGGAAAATACTGATTTAACCCTAAACTAAAGGGTTAGAGGTCAAAAGCCATGCCAGCTTTCAGACCCAGCGACTTTTGGGGCGGGAACTGCTGCAGAAGCTCCCGACGGAAGTTCTCAACGTAAATATTTGACACAAGTCCGACTATTGTTTCCTCCCTCAGAGAGACCCCTCTTCTCCCACTTCTGTCCGTCTGAATCTGTTCATCTGCTGCTCATCCACACCTCCTGGGCTTTCCCACATGCCCTGGCCTTTTCTTTGTTTTGACATACCTTGACGTAACTACAGCTGTAAAATATGACCACGTCCCTCTGAGGGTACAAGAGCTAGGACTTTATTTGACATCTTGTCCATTCTACCTACCGGGAGTGGGAATAGCTCAGTGATAGAACATTTGCCTGTAGATTAAGAGGTTAAAGTCTCCCCTCGTACGTCGCTTTGAGAAGAAGAGTCTGCCAAGTTAACACATTATCATAATGCATCATTTATTGTCTTTGGCTTGCCGGTGTCTGTTAATGGGATGCTGTGTAAGGTGGACCACTGCTGACTTATTACAGGCTAGGTGTTCAATCATTAGTTATGCCTCTCTCATACATGAGTACTAGCAACCCAAACTGGTATCAGACACAGTACATAAGTAGGTCAAGTGTAGGGGACTAAGCACGTTAAAGTTGATCTAGTATAAGAGCAACAGGGCCTTGCGGATGAAAATAATCATCCTTTTCAATCATCTTTTCTGAGTGTGGTACGTATTATGGTGAGCTGTCGTCCTATTGGATAAAAGGTCAACCAACCGGTTGTTGACCTTGACGCATCAGGGGTTAGATGCCAGCGTCTTCTGAACCACACAACGTCCTTTACAATGTTGTCTCGTTTCACCCTGTTCCTGTCGACGGGCCCTGATCAGAAACACATCCTTGTCTGCTTGTCCTCTCTACATCCTGGTTTTAACACCCGACGTGTGACAGGAACATATCCTGTATCTATTCATCCGTCTAAACACGGAACACACCAGACAGACGGGTTTCTGTTAGTCGTCATGGTAATGACGGGCGTAATTTGACCCTCCCCTGAGAGGGACTTTGCCCATCCCTGTCGATCAGGGGCCACCAGGGGCCGTGTTGAACGAGCGATGGGTTGACATTTGGCTCATGGCTTCATCATAGATCAGATATCTGAACTTTCTAATGTTACATACAAATTATATTCCCCTTTTGATATCTCTATGGAAGGGTAATAAACACAAGATAATCCCTTTGGGTGAAGTGCAGCCAAACACAAGGATGGTCATTGTTGATAATAATAACTATAGTGTTTCTCACAAGATTATAGTAGTCACACCTGTATTTGTGTCTATTCAAATGATTGTCGGTGGTTTTAGCAGATGTTTAAACCCCCAGTATGTAGACGGGCCAGGAAGTGGAAAACCCCAGTCCTGGTGCAGGCTCACTGCTACGTTGTGTAACCAGGGTCAGGTAACAGTCCTTACTGCTTACATCCAACTGCAGTGCTGCCTTCCTCCACTCAGCCTTGTATTTTTTTGTAAGATCTGTTTTGTTTGGCATTTTTTCATGTTTAATTGCACAGTTTATAAGTGCAGAGTGACAGGAGAGACAGGGAGAGAGAGAGAGAGAGAGAGAGAGAGAGGAAGACATGCAGCAGAAGGCCCAGGCCGGATTCAAACCCAGGCTGCTACCGTAAGGCCTGAGTATTTCCAGTGAGCTATAGGGGCGCCTCCAAGCAAGCTGTCTTGAGTCTTTCTCCCTGGGGGGTCAAAGTCAAGAGGACAGCCCTCTGGCTTGGGCGTTGGACACCTGGTGAACCAGTGTTGCTGAGGTAGTGTCTGTTGAAGGGGAAGGACCACATCCTCTTTCGTCTCTGCAACACTGTTGACCTTCAGTTAGCCGCTTAGCTAAGGTTTTTATTTGCGATTAAGGTAGTACTACCTTCAATACCGCCTATTGAAATGGGATCGCTCCCCAGTGGGTACATCTGGTGTAATATATAATGCTGTGATGGGCTCTGTGCTGGGTGCTGTTTGGTTCTACGTTAGGTAGGTGTGTGTTTGTAAGGAAACCTGAAGTAGGCAACATTTCCATTGTAATCAGTGTTTCCACCTGGGGTGTTTTGCATGTGTTTACATGAGAGGAAAGGCTAGACCTGTGACCTGGTGGAGCACCTTTTAGAATGACTGTGGTCTAGGAAACGGATGTGTCAGCTTTCACTCTATGTCTCTGTCTCTCACTCTCTCTCACTGTCTCTGTCTCTCTCTTTTTCTTTCTTATACCCCCTCCCCTTACTCTCTCCTTCTCTCGCTCTCTCTCCTTCTCTCCCTCTCTCTCCCCCTCTCTCTCTCTCTTTGTTCACATGTTGTGTGTTAGAGAAGTTTCCAGATCTAGGTTAACCCTCAGCAGAGGGAGACGCTGCCAGGAGGCAGATTGTGCCGAGTTTTGGGGGATGGGGGAGCAAGGCTCCTCTTTAAGGGAGAGTCAGCGTGTTTTCCCAGTGCTGTGTGCCCTAGACTCAGCCTCTCTCTTCTCCTGCTGGCTGCTCCTTCTGAAAGCAGGCAGCATTTTGAGATGCAGTGGAAGGCTAGAGAGAGATGTTCCGGAACCAGCTAATAAAACAGCTTTATTATATCCATTGATCTGCTACCTCAGAGACGTCAGAGATCTTCCTGGATCATGAACGGATCTTCCTCTCCCATACAAAAATATCATTTTCAAATCGTTTTTTAAACTGTCAAATGGGGACCTAAATATCTCCTTAACACCCTGAATGTAAAGAGAGGTTTGCCTGCCCCTCACCAATGGGAGATGCCATGCTGTTCTCACCTCATGACTACAGGACGGCTCTTCCAACAGCTACACTTATCCGGGCCACAATCAACACTGCCAGCTTATTGATGGAAGCCAATGAGCTAGGATAACACCTCCAGCCCTGAATCAAACTGAAGCTAGTTTCCAGCTCTTAGATCTGAATGGTTGTATTGAACCATCTATATCTGTGTTGTAAGTGGATTTTATCAAGCCTACTTGGGTCTAGTTTTCTCTCCCATTATCAGGCAGTTCTCATCAGAAGTAGAGAAATCTCATCACACGTGTCGCTTGTTGCAACAAGGATGGATGTGAAACAGGTTGGGTGAGAACCAGCATCTGCAAGATGCTGTGAAGGGTGTATGCGATACACATGACTTCCTGTCTTTAAAGAACCCACATGTTGATCCGACCGCGGCCTCGTGGCTGTAGAGCCCCTCTCTCAGTATCTACCCACCATGTCACCCCTTCACTGGCTGATTGGCATCTACTCTGTACGCTAGTGACGCTGTCTGGTCAGACTGAGATAACGGAAAAATGTTGAACAGTCAGCATACCTGGGATGTGGTCTTTGCAGACAGATCATCCTAAGCAAGATGGTGTTTTGGGTAACCACTGTATCTGACAACACTGAATGTGACTCAGAGCCAACTTACAGAGACGTCCACATAGTTTCTCTAAAAAACACAGGAGATGTTCAGCAGTTTCTGTATAACTTTGTACAAAAGTTCAGTAAGAATGATCTGAACAATGTCTGTGTTGACTTGCTGATGAAGTATTAAAGGCACCACAGTTTATTTATGGTTAGATATCCCTCCCACCACATTTTTAGGATGCAGCTGCTACTTTTTTTTTTTTTTTCTACTTTTGTTTTAGGTAGGGGGGTGTGGGTACGTTTAGTTTAGCTAAAAGTGGGAGGAGAAAAATGAGGACAGCTTGGAATCCTGGGAACCAAAGTGGTTCACATGAGATCTTGTGGTTCAGAGAGATTCTAACCACCGTCACTTATGGTTTCTATATAAAACGTTTGATCCTGAATTTCAGTACTGCTCGGTAATATTAAGTATTTTAATTAAGTTGTTTTAAAGTACATCTGAAAACGCACCATGGCTTTAGATCTATATAAGGCTCATATAGATTTGTTCCCCCTCCCCCCCCCCCCCCGACAGGAGCGCTGACGAAGGTGAAGGAGAGCCAGAAGCACGTGGAGGAAGGCAAGATGGACACCCCCCAGGCGGAGGGCGTCAGCGAGCGCTGCAACATCATCTCCTTCGCTACGCTGGCAGAGATCCAGCACTTCCACCAGATCCGCGTGCGCGACTACAAGGCTCAGATGCAGCACCACCTTCAGCAGCAGATTGGATTCTTCCAGAAGATCACAGGGAAGCTGGAGGAAGCCCTACAGAAGTACGACAACGCATAGGAACGCCTCGAGCCTCCACGCATCGAGCCTGGGTCTGGTGGACCTGCCCCTGCCGGTGACCGAACACCTTCCCCCCCCCCTCCTCCTCTCAGACCTGCTCCTGTCAGTCAACTAAGCCTTGGTGGACGTTCTCTAACACTGCCAGCCGCGCAACAGCCACCCAGAGTCCACCTGGAGCTTAGGACACACAGACTCCTCCTGGCTGCTGTCTTAGTTTGATCAGAGGGTTTCTGTTTATACAAGGTGTGTGACGACAGAAGAGGGGAAGTCCTTGTGCAAAATATTAACGGATGTTCTTACTGGAATATTCAAGGTCATTATGCCTTCAGTTGAAATCTGATGTGATAAAGGGCAGCCACCAGTGTAAACACTGCTTAGGTCAGTAGGCATAGTCCATGCAGTGGAAACATGTACTATAATCGAGTCTTGACCAAGAGAGAACAATGTTCACAGTGTACACCTGATAGTTACCTTTGCTGCTTGAGGTATGGTGTAGCCTCATCAAGCTGTTTTTTAACACAAGTGACTTCCACGGATGGGTTGTTGTAGCTAATGTAATGTTAGCGCTGTTTAGTGGTTTACACACTGCCTTGACGAAACCGACTAGACTAATATCTCCCAATCCAAACAAGGCCAATCCTAGCTGCAGGGATGTTTACCGCAGCCGTCACCACTGTCCTGTGCCTTCTGATTATGTCTCTCTGGTCATTTTTTGTTTTATAACTTATATATATATATATATATATATACAAAAAGGTTTCTATATATAAATGTATAAATATATTCACTCATGTTTTTACGAAGCACGATTTTGCAGTATTCAACTGCAGCTTTTTGACCCGTGAGCTGAGAGATGGTTTGCATCGCTAGATGGAGAGCCGTCGCCCTTTGCGATGCTCCAACGGGACCTTTCTTCCTGGGTTAAGACAGATGTTGGGGCTTTGATACGCACAGAAGCAAGGAAAAAATGCTCTCTAGTGTAGGATTAGTACTAAGATGTTCCGACTACAGGATTCAGTGCGGAGGACAGGACTCGACTGACACGATTTAAAGGACCGAAGCCTTGAGAAAGCACCGAAGTTACTGAAATAGATGTTGAAGTTTCCTGAAATTACAAATAGTTTTTAAGAAGATAGGTTGATTTGAGTTAGGTGGTTGCAAGCCCTGTGGTTGACAAATTGTCACCGGCCTTGTGGCTAGACGGCTCGTCTTTGCCTGTTTTTCTAATGCAGTCGATGGTGCAGTTTGGGATCCACCTGTACTACGAATAATTCTACTTTTGAAGTCCAGGAACATAATGAACCGTTAAGTGGAGAACCAAAATACACTCCTCCATGGATTTCCGTCTTTCTGTGATTTTTGTGTCACTATCATTCAATAGAACGCTTTACGTTTGGTTCAGTTGCTTATTGCACAATATAACAGGAGAAGTAGCCTAATCAATAAATTGGTTACACACTTTACATTTGTGCTATTGTTGTCGTTTGTAGTATCAATATAGTACTGTATGTAACTTGTTGCTAATGTAAGACAATAGTTAGCATTCAGTTGTAAAATGGGGTAAACCAACAAATCAGATTTTTTGGATTGGGTTTGTAAAAAATAAAAATAAACAATATTCTAAGTATGTTGAAAAGATAGACAGACATGCAGCAGGCCAGATTCAAAACCAGGCCACCACAGTAAGGCCTCACCTTACACGATACACACACTGACCCAGTGAGCTCCCAGGTTGCCCCTGGGCCTGTAATTGTGCAGGTCAGCAGACCCAGGGTCAGCCCCAGGCTGGCTCTGGTGAGGCCTCCTGGGTGTAGGCTGGCCTGGCGTGCCAGTGACCTGGAGCTGGGGTTACCTTCACACCAGGCAGCGCTGGTGATGAGACAACCATCTGGGTCGTCTGAGCCGTGGTTCAAACACCAGAGAAGAAGACACACTGAGCAACAAAGGGTAAATATATAAATATTTTTACCAGCTGCAGACAATGACGCTATGTTTTTCCTATGTATGATTATAACCCCATGACCAACAAGATCATGATATTTACACATGACCTCAGTCCAAATATGAACAGTGTAGCATCAAGTTATTAACATATAACTCAACGTGTTTGCTTCACTGGAACTTGGGCTTGTCTGTGACAGATTAGGTGCTGTCAAGGACAAACAGCACCATCTTGACTCTGGGGAGAGAGCGAGTCTGTTGTTCCTGGCAGGGAGTTGAGGCGTGAAGGATGTCAGAACATGGTGATGGTAGGCCGGGTCGAGCCAGGAGAGACCAGCGGATATTTGATCTGAGAGTCCCTCCTCTCAGCACCAGTTGGTCCCAGCTGTGAAAATGCCTTCCTCTATGTTTATCAACTTGACCATAAGACTTCCTTTGTTGTTTGTGTCATCGCTTACAGGATGTACTGTTTGCCGTTGCATTCTCAACTTGACAAGCGCAAACAGTCTGGAAACAGTGTTCCCTTCGATTCTGCGTACAGAGGAAGCTGGCATTCAGCTTGATCCAAAACCAAAATCCTTGACTGAGGGACTAGAGTACTTCCGTTCATTAATCGTATGTCTTTCAATTATTCATGTTTAGTTAATGAGAGCCCCGAGGGGTGGCAGATGCTGTTGTCATCCTTCTATCTGGAGCCTTGTTTACCAGACTGTTATTCCTCTTATCTCCCTCTCTTCTCCTTGTCTTCCACGTCCCTCCCTCCTTCCTCTCGTCCTTCTGCCTCTCTTCCTCTTCTCTCTCATCTCCTTTTCTTCCTTCTCTTCCATCTTCCTCCTCTGTTCCACCTCCTTCTCTTCCTCCTCTCCCGCCGACTTCTCAAGCACACAACTCTAGTCCCCTGCCATGGATGGACAGCAGCTCTACACTCACACAGCTCTACACAGCTCTCTCTCTCTCTCTCTCTCTCTCTCTCTCTCTCTCTCTCTCTCTCTCTCTCTCTCTCTCTCTCTCTCTCTCTCTGTCTCTCTCTCTCTGTCTCTCTCCCTCTGTCTCTCTCTCTCTCTCTCTCTCTCTCTCTCTCTGTCTCTCTCCCTCTCCCTCTCCCTCTCCCTCTCCCTCTCCCTCTCCCTCTCCCTCTCCCTCTCCCTCTCACTCTCCCTCTCCCTCTCCCTCTCCCTCTCCCCCTCTCTCCCTCTCTCTCTCCACCCCCACCCCCAGCACAGCACCATTCAGGCTGTCTCTCGGTCAGTACAATCGACGCCATGGGAAATGGATGTTTCCCTTTTAGCACCATCCCTTCCCACTAACTCTGTTCAATAATACATCAGTTAACCCAATTTATTCATGTTAAACCAGCGCCAAACTTAGCTTGGAAATCCATTTGGTTTTGTAAAGGTGCTGAGACCATACAATTCATACTTCAGTGTTTGGGGGGAGAGGGGAGAGGAGGAGGAGGGGGGGGTTGTATCTTGTGTCAATACACATCTGAGCACATTCCACAGTCACAGATAGAAAATGTGTCGCGCTGTCACCCTGGAAGTGCCAATCAGGAAATGCCATCCAGATGCTCCTCTTCAGCAGGAAGACAAATCTGACTAAATGCGACTGACGAGGAGGAAGACACTCTGGAGAAGGATAACAAGCGGAGAACAGTGATTCCATTCACAAAGTCTGCTCTAAGAGGCAACGTTTAACAACCATGGTTTGCATCGTAGTTCCAGCAGTAGATTGAGATACTGAGGATTTTAAGTGGAAACAGTTTAAACAGACCTTTAAGTTGTCGTCGCTGCTCCATAGCGGATTGTCTCTGTTTGTCTTTACCCTGGATTCCACACCACATTTCTCAGAAAGTCTGTAGTACTTCTGTTGTCAGTAATAGAGATGACCAATAGGTATGGATTTACCTTATGGCTGTTGGCCCAGATTCGTATCCAGCTGTTCTCTTCATTCTGCAACAGGAGAACACGTGATTTGGGTTTTTCTCTTAGGTTATACAGTGACTCTTAATTACACATGGAATTTATTTATATCTGTAGGTTTAATACCTTAAATGAATACCAACAAATACCATTAACTACAATAAAAGAAAGTTAGCAGATAAACTTCCCCACGAAACAACATTCATTTTATAAGCTGGCAGCGAGTATGTTTTCATAATGATTGAATTAGAGTCTCAAGATCCAAACTCAGATTACATGGAATTCCTGTCCCACCCTCACATTTAATGGTGGTTTCTTGAGCCAAAGGCAAAAACGCCTTGAAAACATTTAGTTTCACGCTTGTTTGTGTCTTGGGTGGTTTAAATAAATAGATTGAGCAGGCCTGCTTTTCTAGGAAGCAAGTACAACCAGTACTACCATGACACATCTTTCACCTCAGTCTCTTCTATCTCATAGAACCCTACACAAACTCTCAGCCCTTTGACAAGTTCACGTTGGCAGGACTAATGACTTATTTTGCAACAAGAGAGTTCCTCTTTGCCCTCATGCCAACCGGCCGTGGTCATTTCACACAAGATGCTATTGTATTCGTCTGACCACCGTTTCCTGTCATTGCCCAAGTTGATTAGGGCTCCCCGGTTCCACGTGACCGGTGGAGGAAGAGAACGTGCATTTCTTACTTCACATTCTTCTGGCGTTGCTGAAAGATAGAGTGTGAAACTAGACACAGAAATTGGTTAGGAGGATGTGTCTTTCTGTGACTAAGTGTGAACTACTGATCCCAGGATATCAACTCATACTAATATCAGTTTGATTCCCAGACCAGTGAAGGGCATTTCAAGGCCACTTGGCCAAACAATGATATACTAACATCATATAAATGAAAGGTTCTGACAGTCTCTACTGAATATACTTGTGTGTTAGTACACTCCTATATGCATGTGTTCAACACTTTTATCAGCTTAAAGGTTTAATCATTTAAGTGCTTGCACATTGTGACTCTGTGTCCAAGGATTGAGCTGAAATTGAATTCCCCGCTTACAGGGCTAACAGTGTATTCACACGCCGTGTATACACAGCAAGATCTCTGCAACTGATAACATCTTATAACATCAGCCAAACGACTACGTCGGCACAAAACGTATTTTTCCTTGTGTCTTTCCTCTACAGAGGGAAAAAACCTCACTTCTCAACCCACGTTTTTCGTGCACTCAAATTCACGCTCTCGGAATGTGCTTGGGTTTTCCTTTGCTCAGCAGATCCTGCCTGTTTTCAATTACGTCTGGGAGACTTGCGGGCCCCTGACGACAAGCTCCCTGACGACAAGCTGGGCTCCCTGAGAGACTATGGGCCGAGACAGGAGAGGCAGGAAGGGTCTGGAGGGCTCTGTCCTCTGGCACGGAGCTCAACTCTTCTGGGAAAGCCCCAAACCTCTCCCACTGAAACTTGTTTTTTGTTAAAAGTCCAAACCAAACACCGTCTGGTGAAGTCCCTTACTGAGAACCCTGCTGTTCTCAAGGTGCGCTCCCAGGTAATCCTATAAGCCTAGCCTCCCGCTGAAGGTATTGTGTGTGAAATGCTTGGCATCTTATTACACTGTGTTGATTTCTCGGTAAAAACCGTGAGCGGTGATCTGGTTTCTCCCGTGATTCATAAGATTGTGACGGGCTGTCCTCGGACACGTGTCCTCTTTATCATGGAAACCGCAACATGCTCGACCAGTTACTGATGGTGCTTCTATGGAACACATTTAAATGGTACGTTTGTTGTCTCCAGTAATCGTGTCAGGAGCAGGAACTACTCCATGTCTGGCTTCCTTTGTGTCGGGGTCCAGTTACCTGCAGACGGATCTTGCTGTTCCCTGCTCCACTGTTCTCTGTTTCTGTTCATGTGAGCTCTCTGGTATTCCTGTTAGGATGAGGGCTGCGGGGTCAGAGACTGCACAGAGACGACAGATAGGAGAGCATGCACAGAGACGAGAGATAGGAGAGCATGCACAGAGACGACAGATAGGAGAGCATGCACAGAGACGACAGATAGGAGAGCATGCACAGAGACGACAGATAGGAGAGCATGCACAGAGACGACAGATAGGAGAGTATGCACAGAGACGACAGATAGGAGAGCATGCACAGAGACGACAGATAGGAGAGCATGCACAGAGACGACAGATAGGAGAGCATGCACAGAGACGACAGATAGGAGAGCATGCACAGAGACGACAGATAGGAGAGCATGTACAGAGACGACAGATAGGAGAGCATGCACAGAGACGACAGATAGGAGAGCATGCACAGAGACGACAGATAGGAGAGTATGCACAGAGACGACAGATAGGAGAGCATGCACAGAGACGACAGATAGGAGAGCATGCACAGAGACGACAGATAGGAGAGCATGCACAGAAACGACAGATAGGAGAGCATGGCGTCGATAATGCCCCTTCTCTTTAGACTGTAGACATCAAAACAACATCGGGGACATGCTCAGAAAAGTTCTATGACCAGGGAGTAGTGTACTCTGAAATATAAAAATATAAAAAAAGAGGGAGCTATTCACTATTCCTGTCCAACAAATCAAAACATTTTCTACTGTTATCTTTGATCATTTACAATAGTTATTAGTTGTTCTGGGGTTTAGCGGGAAGTGGCAATGCATCATTAAGCAAACCAGACTGGTAATTCCCACGAGGGCGTGAGTTGATCCAGCTGGGTGAGTGGGCTAAACTGACCAGCCCTCTTTCTGAGACTCACCACAGAACAGGAGACATGGTTCAAACCAGATACACAACCTCCCACCGCCCACCAAACAATGCAATGACCTCATGACCATTGATAAGAACATGATGCAATGTTTACTTGGTTTGTAGGAGAGACGCGTTTGACACAGCAAAAGTGACCTTATAAAGTTGTGTTGTTGCTTGTTTTTATAGAGCAAGGTTGCAAGGACTTGCTATTTTAGGGTTATTGTAACAGAATCTAAATGTTTTCACTAACACGTAATGTTCAGCGTCTGCATTTAAAGTGCCTACCGACCAACATCAGATTAACAAACTAAATAGAGACCAATTTCCTGGTAGTTCAGTTGTTGTGCATCCACTTAATTTGCAGTTACAGTAAAATCATTATTACATTAAAGAAAACCACAACTTCAGGTTACCCTTTAAAAACGTTTGATGATCTTCTGACAAGCGTTGGAACCCGAGCGCTGATTTACATTACATTTAGTCATTTAGCAGACGCTCTTATCCAGAACAACTTACAGTAAATACAGGGACATTCTCCCCGAGGAACGTAGGGTGAAGTGCCTTGCCCAGGGACACAACATCATTTAGCAGGACAGGAATCGAACCGGCAACCTTCGATTAATAGCCCGACTCCCAAACCGCTCAGCCATCTGACCCTTGATCTCGCAACTGCAGTAGCCTATACAGTTCAAACTCTGTGAATGAGCCCTGTAGTACATATAGCCTTAAACGGAAAGCTATGTTCAATTGTTTTAGCACAGGCTTGATGGATGTTGTGACTGTCTGATATGTACATGTAAATCACGCTTACTGCAGTTCAGCTCAGCTCATCACATAAACGTGTTAATTCTGATGTCAGATGGCTGAGCGGTTAGGGAATCGAGCTATCAATCAGAAGGTTGCCGGTTCGATTCTCGGCCGTGAAAAATGACGTTGTGTCCTTGGGCAAGGAACTTCACCCTACTTGGTCAGCTGCTAATGCTAACTCTTATATTGGTCTTTTCTCGTTTGTTCAGGTCGAGAATACCATTAATTTTCATGCAACGTTAGCCAAAGAACTTGGAGACAACATGGGTGGAGCAGGTTCCTTCTCACCCAGGAAATAATATGTTCAATCTGCATTCCCCCTCCACTACACTTGTTTTTGTATTTGTAAGGAATATTTAGGTGTTCTGCACCTACTGACTGCAGTTACACTAACATCATTATCACATTGAAGAAAACCACAACTTCAAGTCACCCATTAAAAACGCATGTGAAAATGCATGTCTCAAGCATTCCTTCTTCAGTCACGGTTGCATTTTGATCCACTGACAAACGTTGGACCCCGAGCCCTGATCTCTCCAGCCCTCCCTTCAGGGGTGGAGGAGAGCTGTACCTGGCAGGAGGGGCAGGAATGTGGGAGCAGTGGGCATTCTTGAGCCTCTTTTTGTTTTTATAGCCCCTCTTGCACAGGAAGCTCTCTGGTGGGGCCTCATTCATGTTGTCTGAAAAACGCTGACTACCCACGCCCCCTCTGGCTGCCTCCCAAAACACACACACAAACACACAGGGAGGGACACACAAAAACACACACACAAACACAGAGACACACACAGATGAACACACACACACTCATTTGGTTTTGTCTTTGTGTCTCAGAGTCTGTGTTCTCTCCCACCAGAATTTCATTTTGAGCTCTAATTACAACAAACAAACAATAGCTGGGGAAATACATTGTTTTCATCTTTTCTCACATCAGAGAAACCTGTTCTCTTTGATAACTGTTACACCACTCTGCAGGTTTCTGAACTGTTTCCTGCTCATTCAGTTCCTGTTGAACAATCAGTCTTCTGGTCATGTGACTGTCCTGTACTTTGCTCCTCTGTACTCTTGGTGTCACACCAGGGTCATGTGACTGTCCTGTACTTTGCTCCTCTGTACTCTTGGTGTCACACCAGGGTCATGTGACTGTCCTGTACTTTGCTCCTCTGTACTCTTGGTGTCACACCAGGGTCATGTGACTGTCCTGTACTTTGCTCCTCTGTACTCTTGGTGTCACACCAGGGTCATGTGACTGTCCTGTACTTTGCTCCTCTGTACTCTTGGTGTCACACCAGGGTCATGTGACTGTCCTGTACTTTGCTCCTCTGTACTCTTGGTGTCACACCAGGGTCATGTGACTGTCCTGTACTTTGCTCCTCTGTACTCTTGGTGTCACACCAGGGTCATGTGACTGTCCTGTACTTTGCTCCTCTGTACTCTTGGTGTCACACCAGGGTCATGTGACTGTCCTGTACTTTGCTCCTCTGTACTCTTGGTGTCACACCAGGGTCATGTGACTGTCCTGTACTTTGCTCCTCTGTACTCTTGGTGTCACACCAGGGTCATGTGACTGTCCTGTACTTTGCTCCTCTGTACTCTTGGTGTCACACCAGGGTCATGTGACTGTCCTGTACTTTGCTCCTCTGTACTCTTGGTGTCACACCAGGGTCATGTGACTGTCCTGTACTTTGCTCCTCTGTACTCTTGGTGTCACACCAGGGTCATGTGACTGTCCTGTACTTTGCTCCTCTGTACTCTTGGTGTCACACCAGGGTCATGTGACTGTCCTGTACTTTGCTCCTCTGTACTCTTGGTGTCACACCAGGGTCATGTGACTGTCCTGTACTTTGCTCCTCTGTACTCTTGGTGTCACACCAGGGTCATGTGACTGTCCTGTACTTTGCTCCTCTGTACTCTTGGTGTCACACCAGGGTCATGTGACTGTCCTGTACTTTGCTCCTCTGTACTCTTGGTGTCACACCAGGGTCATGTGACTGTCCTGTACTTTGCTCCTCTGTACTCTTGGTGTCACACCAGGGTCATGTGACTGTCCTGTACTTTGCTCCTCTGTACTCTTGGTGTCACACCAGGGTCATGTGACTGTCCTGTACTTTGCTCCTCTGTACTCTTGGTGTCACACCAGGGTCATGTGACTGTCCTGTACTTTGCTCCTCTGTACTCTTGGTGTCACACCAGGGTCATGTGACTGTCCTGTACTTTGCTCCTCTGTACTCTTGGTGTCACACCAGGGTCATGTGACTGTCCTGTACTTTGCTCCTCTGTACTCTTGGTGTCACACCAGGGTCATGTGACTGTCCTGTACTTTGCTCCTCTGTACTCTTGGTGTCACACCAGGGTCATGTGACTGTCCTGTACTTTGCTCCTCTGTACTCTTGGTGTCACACCAGGGTCATGTGACTGTCCTGTACTTTGCTCCTCTGTACTCTTGGTGTCACACCAGGGTCATGTGACTGTCCTGTACAGCATCATTGTGGTTTGTATGAGGATGTGAGACCGATTATTTTTCTTCTTCAAATGAATTTCACCACAGTTGCTGAGTCAACTGCTTACTACAAGCATGATTCAAGCTCACATTACTTCTTTCAACGTCAACAAGTTTAAATAGTCTTTACTCTGAAATGAATTATCTGGTAAACTCTTGACCTCAGACGACTCAAGATTCAACAACTTAACTGTCAACGTACAGTGACCACGTACTGTGGGGTGTGCTAATAATATTATTATAATTTTTTATATTATTATATTATTATTTTTTGTATTTTACAGTAATGGAGAACCCCCTGTGTGTGTGAGTGTATGTGTGCGTGTGGTGTGTATCTGTGTGTGGAAGTGTGTGCATGGTTGTGTGTGTGTGTGTGTGTGTGTGTGTGTGTGTAAGGTCCCACATCTTTGCGTCAGACTGGACATCTGGTATGACGTGCCTTTATGGCCCCACTGGGTCAAGATGTATCGACGGCGTCTGCAGTGCAGCCAATCAATGATCTTCTGGGAGTTGACTGCTTTTACAGGAGTCCAGAGAGTGGGTGTGGCGTTGGAAGGATGAAGTTTTAAGACCTTAATGTAACCATAGACTAATTTAGTAATGGTCTGAAAAACTGAAAATACTGGACATATCAGCCTTTTTTTATGGGAACATAAAAGTCAATTTGAGAACTTGTATTGTTGAAATGTTGACTATAAATCTACGTCGTCGTCGTCGTCATCTGCCGCTTGTCCGGGGATCGGGTCGCGGGGGCAGCGACCTAAGCAGGGAGGCCCAGACTTCCCTCCCCCCGGCCACTTCCGCCAGCTCTTCCTGGGGGACCCCAAGGCGTTCCCAGGCCAGCTGAGAGACATAGTCCCTCCAGCGTGTCCTGGGTCTTCCCCGGGGCCTCTTCCCAGTGGGACGTGCCCGGAACACCTCACCAGGGAGGCGTCCAGGAGGCATCCTAATCAGATGCCCAGGCCACCTCAGCTGGCTCCTCTCGACGCGGAGGAGCAGCGGTTCTACTCTGAGCCCCTCCCGGATGACCGAGCTTCTCACCCTATCTCTAAGGGAGAGCCCGGACACCCTACGGAGAAAGCTCATTTCGGCCGCTTGTATTCGCAATCTCGTTCTTTCGGTCACTACCCATAGTTCGTGACCATAGGTGAGGGTAGGAACGTAGATCGACTGGTAAATAGAGAGTTTCGCCTTTCGACTCAGCTCCTTCTTCACCACGACGGACCGATGCAGAGCCCGCATCACTGCGGACGCCGCACCGATCCGCCTGTCGACCTCGCGCTCCATTCTTCCCTCACTCGTGAACAAGACCCCGAGATACTTGAACTCCTCCGCTTGGTTCAGGATCTCCTCCCCGACCCGGAGATGGCACTCCACCCTTTTCCGGTCGATTACCATGGCCTCAGATTTGGAGGTGCTGATTCGCATCCCAGCCGCTTCACATTCGGTTGCGAACCGCTCCAGTGAGAGCTGAAGGTCACGGCCCGATGAAGCCAACAGGACCACATCATCCGCAAAAAGCAGCGACCCGATCCTGAGGTCACCAAACCGGACCCCCTCAACACCCTGGCTGCGCCTAGAAATTCTGTCCATATAGGTAATGAACAGAATCGGTGACATAGGGCAGCCCTGGCGGAGTCCAACCCTCACCGGAAACAAGTTCGACTTACTACCGGCAATGCGGACCAAACTCTGGCACCGGTCGTACAGGGACCGGACAGCCCCGATCAGGAAATCCGGTACCCCGTACTCTCGGAGCACCCCCCACATGAGCCCCCGAGGGACACGGTCGAACGCCTTTTCCAAATCCACAAAACATGTGTAGACTGGTTGGGCGAACTCCCATGTACCCTCCAGGACTCCGCGGAGGGTATAAAGCTGGTCCACTGTTCCACGGCCAGGACGAAAACCACATTGCTCCTCCTGAATCCGAGGTTCGACAATCCGACGGACCCTCCTCTCCAGGACCCCTGAATAGACTTTCCCAGGGAGGCTGAGGAGTGTGATCCCCCTAAAGTTGGAGCACACCCTCCGGTCCCCCTTTTTAAAGAGGGGAACCACCACCCCGGTCTGCCAGTCCAGAGGCACTGTCCCCGATGTCCACGCGATGTTGCAGAGTCGTGTCAACCAAGACAGCCCTACAACATCCAGAGCCTTAAGGAACTCCGGGCGGACCTCATCCACCCCAGGGGCCCTGCCACCGCGGAGCTTTTCAACCACCTCGGCGACCTCAGTCCCAGAGATAGAAGGGCCCCCCCCGATGTCCCCAGACTCTGCCTCCACGTCGGAAAGCGTGTTGGTGGAATTAAGGAGGTCTTCGAAGTATTCCTTCCACCGATCCAGGACGTCCCCCGTCGAGGTCAGCAGCGCACCATCCCCACCGTATACAGTGTTGACAGAGCACTGCTTCCCCCTCCTGAGCCGCCGGATGGTGGTCCAGAACCTTTTTGAAGCCGTTCGGAAGTCATTCTCCATGGCCTCGCCGAACTCCTCCCATGCCCGGGTTTTTGCCTCCGCGACCGCCAAAGCCGCGTTCCGCTTGGCCTGCCGGTACACATCAGCTGCCTCTGGAGTCCTACCAGCCAATAAAGTCCGATAGGCCTCCTTCTTCAGCTTGACGGCATCCCTCACCTCCGGAGTCCACCACCGGGTCCGAGGGTTACCGCCGCGACATGCACCGACCGCCCTGCGGCCGCAGCTCCGGTCAGCCGCTTCAACAATGGAGGCCCGGAACATGGCCCATTCGGACTCAATGTCCCCGGCCCCCCCCGAGACATGATCGAAGCTCTCCCGGAGGTGGGAGTTGAAGCTCCTTCTGACAGAGGGTTCCGCCAGACGTTCCCAGCAGACCCTCACATTACGTTTGGGCCTGCCAGGCCTGACCGGCGTCCTCCCCCACCATCGAAGCCAACTCACCACCAGGTGGTGATCAGTTGACAGCTCCGCCCCTCTCCTCACCCGAGTGTCCAAGACATGCGGCCCCAAGTCCGATGACACGACTACAAAGTCGATCATCGAACTGAGACCTCGGGTGTCCTGGTGCCAGGTGCACATATGGACACCCTTATGCTTGAACATGGTGTTCGTTATGGACAAACCGTGTCTAGCACAGAAGTCCAACAACAAAACACCACTCGGGTTCAGATCGGGGGGGCCGTTCCTCCCAATCACGCCCCTCCAGGTCTCACTGTCATTGCCCACATGAGCATTGAAGTCCCCCAGGAGGACGAGGGAATCCCCAGGAGGAGCGCTTTCCAGCACCCCCCCCCAGAGACTCCAAAAAGGGTGGGTACTCTGAGCTGCCGTTTGGTGCATAAGCACAAACGACAGTGAGGACCCGTCCCCCCACCCGAAGGCGGAGGGAGGCTACCCTCTCGTCCACCGGGGTGAACCCCAATGTACAGGCGCCGAACCGAGGGGAAACCAGTATTCCCACCCCAGCTCGACGCCTCTCACCAAGGGCAACTCCAGAGTGGAAGAGAGTCCAGCCCCTCTCAAGGAGACTGGTTCCGGAGCCCACGCTGTGCGTCGAGGCGAGGCCGACTATATCTAGCCGGAAACTCTCTACCTCGCGCACCAGCTCAGGCTCCTTTCCCGCCAGCGAGGTGACGTTCCACGTCCCTAAAGCTAGCTTTTGCAGCCGAGGATCGGACCGCCAAGGCCCCCGCCTTCGGCCGCCGCCCGTCTCACACTGCACCCGACCCCCATGACCCCTCCTGCGGATGGTGAGCCCACTGGAAGAGGGTCCCACGTTGTCTCTTCGGGCTGTGCCCGACCGGGCCCCATGGGAAAAGGCCTGGCTCCAGGGGGGGGCCCCGGTGACCCGCTTCCGGGCAGGGGCAACTGAGAACCATTGTTGTATTTCTTCATGGTTGGTTTTTTGAGCCACGCTTTGTCTGGTCTTTCACCTGGAACCTGTTTGCCTTGGGTGACCCTACCAGGGGCATGAAGCCCCCGACAACATAGCTTCCAGGATCACTAGGACACGCAAACCCCTCCACCGCGGTAAGGTGGTGACTCAAGGAGGGGACTATAAATCTACTGGAAAGCTAAACATTCCTTTAACCGATATAAAGGGCCTAGTCACTGGTTTTTGTTTCACTCAAACAGGCCATCCAGAGAAGCTTGGAAACTAAATTAGAAAACGCCAGCCATTGTCTCTCTGTATATTTAAAAACAAAGGGGTTTGTGCAAAACATCTGCTTGTGATAAATTCTGTCAAAATTGTGGTCCAACTTCAAAACACAGTTTAAATCCTACTTTTTGGAGTCTCTGAGACTTTGGTTAATAAGTCGATTCTTCATGATTTTCTCTAACCTTCTATCTCTGTTGTCCCTGAACACATATCCATATCAATCACACCCCTCAGCCATTCTCTCTCCCTGGCATCGGAAACACATCTACCATCTGGGGCTATGGGATGCAGCTCAGTTTACAGCCCAAATAGACAATTGTGTTGATCGCTAAACAACTAATCCTGTTCCCGAAAGATGACAAATACGACGGCTCTATGTGGTAACAGATTAAAAATCTCTGCGGACAATTCTGGGGACGGCGAGAGTAAGACTGTGCTTTTCAGTGGCGAGGGGGTAAAATTGTTGTGGGTGTTAATGGGAGATGGTGAGTAATTGTCAAAAATGTATGTGGTTCTGGTTCTGGCCATGTCTTTGAATTATGAAAATAAAAACGTTAAAGTGATGAAAATATTTTTTAACCGGGTCACCAACTGTAAGCCTACGAGAGGAGGCTGAATGTTGTGGTAGTAACAGCAAATGGCCCTGAGAGCTAAGCATGCGTCCAAATCGCTCCAATAAGATCACGTGGGTGAACTCAGAGCCATAGAAAAATATTTTATCTCACGATAAACTTTAATTAAAGCTGGCTATATAAAATAGGCCTAGTACTAATAACAATTGATAAGAGGTCCACTAATGTGACTTTTCACAGCTTCTCTTATACAGGATGATTTTCACATAAACGTTCAGATGGGCAGACTGGCAATTATCTTTCCCTAATCAGGCTACACAATTGTAGCCTCTTTGGTTTAAACACACAAGTGCATACGCAGTAGACGGCTGGCAACCAGCTGATCTAACAAACCACAGTAGGGCACGCAAGACTTAAGTGCAACTGTCGGAGAGTCTTATTATTAGAGATCTAATTTGCCATCTGGAGTGTAAAACCACACCAAACCTCTTCAGGAGCTACCTCTTTGTCTTTCCTAAACTGTCTCCCAGACTATAATCTAACCCCATTGGGCGCACGCAGTCTCACACTCTATCCTCCATTCATTCCTTCCCCACACAGTTGCTAAAAGAGTCTAACATGACAAGTTAACACAACGGTAGCCTGACGTTCGACTCTGTTGAGGAAAGAGATAATGGAGGATATTAACATGCGCTGTAACGCTAAGGTTCAGGACCCCGTTGTTCTACGAACAGCAGCACATTTGGGTTTCGAGGCTGGCCTCGTGGTGGATGACAGGTCGGTATTGTGCTCGTGCAACATTCCAGACAACGAACGTAATGAAGTTAGCAGCTTGACTGCTCGCTACAGATCATGTGATGCTTCAGCCAGACATCCAAATTTGGAAACCTTTCAGACTCTGTAGTCAGCAGTTTTTATCGGAGGGTAAATGCGGGTGTATGAATGTTATTTCTGGATAAGAGCGTCTGCTAAATGACTAAATGTATTTGAAATTTAAATTTAAAAGTATTGCAGGTGGTTTTCAAATCGAAATACAAAAGTGTTCAAATATTTACAGACACTTTACAATGCCTACATCGATAGGCACTAATATTCACCATTGTGGACCTGGTGATTGAAGTGTCACAAGACATGAAACCACGTTTCCCCACATGACAACGTCAGGAGAGTTCAGTGCAGTTCTGATGATAGTTGACTCTGTGCACGGACAGCAATGTGTTAAGTAAGCAGGTCAATTTAAACCCCATTGACAATAGCAAAGTGCATGGGCTTAATCAAGAAGCGTTTGTACTATTTTAACTAAGAAAAACATATTCCTTTCCCTAAATTTGATAATTTTGGGGAAAAGTTGTCCACTTACATTTTTAATCATTGCCATGTCCTCTCTCCAGCTGAAAAGAGCCTTCTACGGATTTAAATGTGATTACATGTTTATCCCCTGACTCAAGTCATAAGAGTTCCTAAGACAACGTGCTCATTTTGACAACTACAAATTACATTTCAAGATGCCCTGATAGGATTACGTTTTCACAAACACACAACATCATTCTGACAAACACAGTGTGATAGGTAATGGAGTACATTTTCATATTTAACATCCTTATTTTATATCCTTATTATTGTAATTAAGCGAAGCCAGGTCAATAACTATTCTAATTCCACATTCGCATCCTGGACTTTTTTTTCACTTTGCATTTTGTTTCAATAAACATAATTTCCACTACTAAAAAACAAACCTGCTTCACGATTTGACTATAAGAGGCAGGAGGAACTATACTGTATTTATATTTAAAACAATCATTTAACAAGATGGAACAAAAATACATGATGATTACAATCTATAAATATGTAGATTAAAGCTTAATGAAACATAAAGTAGTGTGACACACACTGAATATGAATTTATTAAAAATCATAGGTTTAAATAAATATGGCCGATCTGTTCCATAGGCAAAAGTGAGATAATTAGACATGGATCCATACAGATACACAAGACGTACACTTACAGCAGAATTACACCAGGATACTCTCAATACACAGTAGTATTACACAGACTGGATGTGTTGATCATGGGATCGGAAACATTCAGCGCTAAACCAAAAAGGGAGATAGTCTTACAGTAGAAAATAGGAACACCATGTCATGGGTCCTCATGGAGCAGAATAACTACAAGAGTTCTTGGAATATCAAGCGAAGACTTAATCAGCACTATAATTAAATACTTCAGCATACACAGCAAAATATTTACGTGAAGGTAGATGTTGACCTCAACAATTGAAATGTATGTCAATTGCTGAATAGTACCAGTATGTATACTCACTGGGCTAATTCAAGATATATTTAGGTTTACAGTGCACAACAACACCAACATCTTGGAGTTAAGTTCATCAATCCCTTGACAGAATAAACAGACCAGTGTGGTATATTCATCTCATGTCGTCTACAACTTGAATCAACATTTGCATACACTTAAGATGAATTAATATTAAGTTCAAGATATAAAAATACTGTGCACGGAAAAATAAGCACTAATAAAAAAAGTGGTTAAACCTTTCGATTTGAATCTTGCCAAACAAAAACAGCTCACTGATTTGATCTATCAGTAGGACACACAACCAGGAGCAAGTCAGTCCAATTCAGAACCATTCCTTGAAATGAACAGACATGCAAGATATCACAGTGAAACATTTTACAAGCAATGGATGATTGTACGATGACATCCACACCTATTTATGTCCAACAGGAATTATAATATCATCATCAGACTTTAAAACAATACCTGAGTTTACAAACACAGCTGCTTGGATTAACACTCCCATGTATAAAAAAAAATATTAAATGTGCACAATCATGTCAATTGAAGGTATACATTTCCCCCCCCAAATTAGTGTCAGTGTGTATTTAGTAGTTCACAGTATCAAGCAATCCTGGAACATCGAACCACAAATCCATGTTTCTGGTTGTCATAGTGACAAGTCACCACAGCAACAACTGTGAACTGGATGGTTCCATGGTGAGTTTCATGATGACCATTTGTAAATGCTTTGGACATATACTCTAACTTTAATAGAAAGTAGAACATTTACTTGTGGTTTTATCCGTTTTGCTGATACTACTTCTGTGAGGTGCAGCAATGTTTTAATGTCAGTGCTCAAACTACTATCTCGTACATGTTGCCCAGTAACGTTGTGAACTCTTTTAAATGCAATTTTTGGTTCTAGATATCCTACTTGACCTTTACATTTGTAACATAAACCTGCGAGCAGTAAGAATGTCCGGGGGGAGTGACTAGTCTGGGATAGGACGTTATACCCAGTACTGGTTCTGTTGCAGAACTGGGCTAGATGTTCTAATGAGCTGGGAGGAACCTTGTAAGTCTCCACCGTTCCAGGAACAGAGAGGCAGGGCAGCATCCTGGGAGTAGTCAGCCGGCCCCTGATTGGACGGGAGCAGCCTGTCGAGGATGGGGCTGCCGGGGGTCAGGGGGGTGACAGTCACCATGGGAACGGTCACGCTCCTCTGAGACTGGTCCTGATAGGACGGACTGCTTGCACCTGAGGCGGCCAAGGGTTTACCTGTTCCAGGTTTGTGCTTCCGTCTCTTGTGTCGCAGCAGGACTACAAGCACCACGAAGACGATGACGAGGACCAGGAGAGCCAGGAGAGGCAGGATCACCAGCAGGGGGTTGGAGCCCGAGTGGGGGTAGGACTCCACTCGTACCGGCGTGATCCTGTAAGGTTCGTAGTCTCTCGCAAGGGTGGGTTTGCCAAGGGTCGTTGTCGCCGAGTTATTCTTGTCGGGGCTACCCCAGCGGTTGCGACCCCTGAGCTTTGGTTGGTTCTTACTGGGTCGCTGTGTGGATAGCAGGGACGTGGTTCGGTTGGACGTCGTCCCAATCCTGGTGGTGTGATTCACGGTCTGGAGAGCGGGACTGGTGCTCAGGAAGGGGGCGTTTGTGGTCGAGACGAGCATCGGATCGTACGGTACGACCGTGAACCGGAACTCCCCTCTGGCGGGGGGGATGTTCTCCGCTCGTAGGAGGAACGCCAACGAGTCGTTCAGTTCCTGCACTCCGGTCATGTTGGCATTCAGCTCGATGGCGATGTTCTCCTGCCGTACGTCGAGAAAAGAGAAAGACTGAACAGGCTCCGGTGTTCTGTCCTTATTGGGTTTCACTCTGAGCAGCTTCCCGTACCTCGGCTGGGAGACGACTTCAAAAACGGGCTCACCGCCACTTAAACTCGCCAGTTCTGAGACATTGAGAAAACCAGTGTTTAGTCTGAAGGCCATGCCGTTGGGAATTCTGACCCCTTCGCCAAATCGGATCAAGGGCTTGACAGTGACTTTGCAGACCTGGCTGGTGAGGTTAGCTTCTGAAGTGAAAGCGTTAAATTCGAAGGTATCTTGAGCAGATGTAAGGTTCACCATATGATAGGACAGGCTTCCTGTCCGAAGGTCCTCCTGTTCAAACCGAGTGACCTCGCGGTCGCCCATTAGAAGTTTGCCATAAAGCGGAAGCCTAGTGACACGGTAGTGAACAGTGGTGTTCTTTCCATTGGTCTTAGCGGACAAACTGTCTTGGGTCAGCGAGACCGAGGTTTGCCCTTGCTCCAGCATCAGTCCAGTATTATTAGCCAGAGAAATGGTGATCTCTGTCACTTCAAGGTTAAAGAGTTTGTAGACAGGCTTGTGATGACCATCCGTGACGCTGAAATAGAACACTCCCGAGGTGGGAGTTCCATCATGGACGAAGAACAACACTCCACGATTGATTTCAGCCTGGGTAAATGACGCCACGGATTCGTTGAGCTTTCCTTCAAGTGCCAGGTAGCCATTGTTGGGCTTGCTGATGATGCTGTACTGAATATCCTCAGGCGGGTTGTCCAAGTCTTCGACTTTGAGATTTTCAGGGCCGAGTAGGACCGTGTCTCCCTGTACCACATTCAGACTCGGGGCTTTGGTCTTCAACACAGGCGAATGGTCGTTGACCGGAGTGACAGTGATGTTGAAACAGTCCTCCACTACCAGTCTGTCCTCTAGGGGGCGCTGGGTTGACGTTCCCTTGGCATTCAGCCAGGCCTCGAAGACAAATCGATCTTGTGTGGTTTCAGAGTTGTCGTGCCAGTAGGTGATGCCGTATTTGTTGAGGATGAACTGAGAGAAGTTGGGTTTCTCCTTGGTCAAGTTCCTCTCGCCCACCACAATGACGCCGTGATCGGGTAAGAACTTGACCTGGAACCAGACTTCGTAGGAGCTTTGTTCAGGGATGGAAAGTTTTGCCTTGAGGTTGGAAGCATCCAGCTTGGAGTTGTCGATTACGACACTCTTGCCTTCCGTCACCACAGCACCTGTTAATGATACGATGAGAAAGGCTTGATTTATATTAAGTTCAAAAAAGGTTTGAGTTGCTTTCAAAGGCACCGTCAAGGCTATCGTCTCAACTGGTATTACAATCATACACTGTAACTACAGTCATATAATAAGGTTAAGATTTTCAAAAATATTATTACACATGAAAAAAGATACAGTGATACACTAGCGACATCAATCAGGGACACATTATTATCAATAATTATGTTTTTGGTCAGAATTTTTTTGCTCTTACCCGTGTTTGCTACAAGCAAACTCTTTCGGTCAGGTCCAACATTTTCATAGGAGATGTCGAACTTAAAAGTCTGGCTTTCAAGAGATGCTGGTGGTGACGCCACAGAAAACGTCATGGTGTCCATAGCTGCCCACCCAACTGAATCTACAGGGCCTTGAATGTACCAAACTTTCCTTCCATCCACCTGAGGTAGACACAGATCAGAGAGGCTTAACCTCCACACAACACTAGGAAGACATACTGTTATGATCATGTACCATCGCCTGTGCCTGACTTTTTGTCAACACTGTCTAACATTCCCAAAAGTATTAATTATCTTAGGTTATCTTCTTACCATAGCTTGAGTGAACGAGGAGATATCGATGGTGGAGTTATCAGCCTGTGTTATCACCAGTCTCCCCAACTTGGGTCGACGGATCACACTGTATGTGATGGTTCGGTTCGACGTCCCACTGTTGTCATTGGTCCTTGTATCCAACTCCTCGTTTGTGATTGGTGTAGATGACCCTGGGGTTGGGGAAGAAGTGGGTTGATTTAGTAAAGGCTTAATATTCTTTTGCTGAGACCTAGTTCTTGTTAAGGTGTGGCAGCATACATAAGTGTATTAAGAAATGCAACAAATTTAGCAACATTTAGGAAGTTCACTTATCTAAGCTCAGCATAGATGTAAAATTGTTCTGTGTACTTATATGTTATGTTATGCCAGGTGCTTGCGTTGTCTTGTCTTAAGAATTTCAGTGCCCAGTCTAACCTTGTGTTGCTCTGTGCACCTGACAAATAAAAGACTTGAACTTGAACAACATTTGTAAGTGATACATCAGTGTTGTAATACAGAGTATATTTGCATTGTAAAACTGTATAAACACAAATTTATATATATGAATTAATAATATACATACAGTATATTCATATATGGGGCCTAGAGATATAGGCTAGAGCTTTGCTACAACTGACGACAAAAGTGTTTAACAGCTCAAGTTTGCTTATAAACTTCACGCTGAGAAGATCACACGCTCACAGTGTGTCTGGTATTGCAGTTTAATATAACCACACAGTTTAAAAACTGTGAACAGTTGGTTTGAATGGAGAGTTTCCCTCTACTTGACTCAAAATTATGCAAAACAAACGAGAACAGACACAGAGAAGTCCTTTGATGTGTTATAGGCGTACCGCAGACACAAACACTTTTCATGACATTTAATAACAACTACAGTGAAATATTGTCAGACAGTCACAAGCAACGTACTTTCAAAGTTTGAGTTCTGTGCAGTCATAAGCCTACTAGGATCGTGGCAAAGAGGAGTTCTGACAAAACACTTCATACTTGAGAGAAATTGTATCATGTCGTTTAACTGAATAGGAGCTCTGTGGATGCAATGATACTAAGACGTCAGTCACAATCCATCTCAAGAGAAGGGGGAGTCGGGGGGGGGGATTAGAGTTGGTAGATGGGGGAGTAAAGCACAGTGAAGTTCATTCATCATTTCTTCTCCTCTCAGATCTCTCCAGGGAGACTTCCTCCTGAGAGTGGGAGGAGAGATCATTCTTCTTCATGTGTGAGAAAATGTGGTTTTCAATCAAACGCTTCAGGGCCAAAGGGCAAGGTCCTGCCTCCTGTGCTGAGCAGAGAGCACGTTGTTGTTTATAGTGTGTGGGAGCTCACCTCTGAATGCCAGGCGTTCATGGGAAGTGATCACGCCCCAAGTTTAAGATGAGGGCAATCCTTTTCTCTGTAGACTTTTTTCAGCTTTATTTATTTGACTACCGACTATGAAAGGCATGGAGAGAGAGAGAGAAAAAGGGGAAGAGAAAGAGAGAGGGGGGGGGGGGAAGAGAGATAGCGAGAAGAGGGGGGGAGAGAAAGAATGAGAGAGTTAGAGAAAGAAGAGGAGGGAAGAGAGAGAAAGAGCGAGGACAGGGGGAGAGAGAGAGTTAGAGAGGGAAAGACAGGGGAATCAAACGGAGCCGCTGTGTTAAGTGGTAAACGTTCTACCCAGTGAGATGTACCTCCCTTCAACCCTTTCACACTCCCCCCTTCACCCTCCTCCACCTTTATCATCTCCTCAGGGTCACTGCCGGCATGTAAAGCAGGTCCCTTATGGTGGCAACTAAAGTGGGCACCACCTCTCAAGTACCCACTTACCCACTGCCTGGAACACCCAGTCAGACTGCCAGCCTGTACCCCCTCCTGACCACCCCTCCTCCTCAGCCCCTTCCTCACCACCTCCCCTCCCCCCCCCCCCTCCTCACCCCTCCTCCTCACCCCCCCTCCTCACCCAGCCTCCAGACAAACCCCCCCTCCTCACCCCCCCTCCTCCTCACCCCCCCTCCTCACCCCCCCTCCTCCCCACCCCCCCTCCTCACCCCCCCTCCTCCTCACCCCCCCTCCTCACCACCCCTCCTCACCCAGTCTCTAGAGCAGACACCCATGCAGCCAGAGGCCTGACTCAGGAGAACAGAAGCAGGAATCACCCTATATTTAGCCCGAGGTACTAAAACGAAGCATATGAGCCAAACAAACTAAATAAAGAAATGACATAATGGCTCGTCAACATCCTGAGACTTTCAGTGGATTAACGACACAGCAAGCGTGGTGTGAGGAGACTCTCCCTGTTAGAGGACAGTGACAGACTCATCCAACCAGCGGTGCAGTAGAAGGGTGGAGAACCGCAGTGTTGATTCATGCCTTATGAAAGAGGTTGCTGCCCCTCTGACTAAAGGCTTTTGTGTCTGAGGACTGTGACACGCCTGTTCCGAGTCAGCTGACAGGTAGCCTTGATTAATCATATCAGACCAAAGCAAAGCAAAACTGGAAACAGAACACAGTTTTCTGATTCTCTATATGACTGGCCCACTCATCTTTTTGAATTTATCTTTCATCCTTGAAGCTGTATAGTCATCATTTTTTTTCCATTACTAAGTGTTTTTTTTTTTCAACTGAAACCCGATTCCTTTGGTTCATTCATGAAAGGAAGAGGAACAAGGCAGTGTGATTCACCTTGACAACAAAAGCCACTTCCTTAGTTACCATAGTCAGTGGTCACAGCCATGAGCTAAGATAGAGATAATGAAGTTTCAGTTCACCTTTTCAATTCATATTAAGTTAAGATTTCCAGTTAAAATAGTTCCTGGTGCTATTCACTGTTTTCCTGCTCAGACTATCAGCTCACATGATGATGTTCTCGAGCTCAAAGGCAAAAAAGTTAACTAGATTTTTTATTATCTAGAGAGTAGTAATGAAAGTGGCACAGTGTTCTATATTGCTTGCTAATCCTGCTCCTTACAGAACAGAAGGGTAGATTATGTCTTGATTGTTGTGGAACACAAACCTAACATGAAAATAACTTCAATAGGTTGTTGAGGTCACCATGGTTACCTGGAAACACTTTAAGGGGGTGGTTCCTGTCTAGACTGAGGACCAGAGCGCTGGCGGTGATGCTGAAGATCTGTCTGGGGGCAAAGTTCATCCCGTCGTTGACCTGGATGTTGAAACCTCCCAACATGGCACCTTTTAGGAGCACAAAGAATCTCTGGTTTAACTTTGTTTCCTTTCAACAGTAGACTGGTTTAGACCCCTGAATTAACATATAAACAGCTAAGACAGAGAGAGAGAGAGAAAGAGACAGAGCCAGAGAGAGACAGAGCCAGAGAGAGAGACAGAGAGAGATAAAGAAAGAGAATGAGATAAATATAGACTGTGTGTTCAAGCATAGCAGTGATTCATTTACAAGCATATGTTTACAGTGAACATAAAAATTCAAAAATAAAAAACAGTTCTCAAATACACTAAACTTGACTTGACCTATACTACAGATTACACAACAAATCCTCATGAGCAAGATTCTCCACAGGGTTTTCACAACATCGCCATTCATCATGGCTCTCAACAGCGCCCTCTTGTGGACTACATCCTCTAAACACAATAACGTCAGCGGCTTCATACCTCAGAGACGGCAATGACAAAAGCAAAACCACACCAAAGAATCAGCTTAGTTTGCCAGAGCTTGTCTTCTTTAACTGAGTCTTTAAAAAGGCGTGAAGTCAGGCCTTACCACTGTGAACGAACAGCAGCTGACCCTGGTCTATGTGGGCCTGGGTGAAGTTCAGCACCGGCCTCATGGGGGCGCTCTTCAGCGCCAGGTGGCCGTTGCTGGGCGGGGTCACCATGTAGCGGAGATCCTCTGGGGGCGTGTCCTCATCCTGAGTGTTGAGATCCTCTGAGCTGATCTCCGTCACTGATCCCACCCACACCTGGAAACATTTCACAACAATTTCAGTCAAAAGATCCCTTTTTTAAAGCAAAAACATTTGAATCCAACTTAAGCCAAACGGAAAACATACATTTCAGGAGACGTTTATGTAACGGAACACTTGAAACTCTTTCAAAACTGTCAAAGAGGCTGGTGAAGAGTACTGTGGAAGCTGTCCTTGGGGACACTGAAGAGCCAGTACTCACACACACTCCGACAGTGACACAATCACAAGCAGGAGCGTGCTGTACAGTCCAGCTCATGGACACCTAACTAGATATATCCAGGCGGTGCGGGGGGGCGGTTCACGGTTGGCAGCCAAGACATCCGGATGGTGACACGAATCACCGAGAACAAAGACAAGAACCGCACAGTGAGATATACACCTTGAGGAGTGGACAGGGCTTGTGATCGTGTCCTGATTGGTCATCTTGGCGTGTCATCAGTTAACGGGATGACACATCCATGTTCCTTCAGGTCTTGTTTCAAGCACCGGGGTTTTGAAGAAGTATCCTTCCCATTATAATAGATAACACAACCTTCATGTTTCACACCGTGATAACAAATGTTTCGTAAGCAGCCAACCGCAAGGGACCTGCTAATGAGACAGTGTGAATGTGGTTTGCTGCACTTGTTGTACTTAAGAGGACTGTGGTTTATATTTTTGTGCGATGATTGAGTGGTGGGGCAAAGTTTTTCAATTAGCATCTCTCTGACTTCAAATGTATGGTGTTTAATCTCCTCACATCACATCTACTCTCTATAGGGTGGTTTAGGAGAGGGTAGACATCTTAATCGTGTGTGTGTGTGTTCAGGTGGGTACAAAATACCACTGGAGTTTTGTAATTGTAGATTCGAAAGAAAGTGTGAGCCTGGCTTTCTTTACGTGTGTGTGTGTGTGAGTGTGTGTGTGTGAGTGTGTGTGTGTGTGTGTGAGTGTGTGTGTGTGAGTGTGTGTGTGTGTGTGTGAGTGTGTGAGTGTGTGTGTGTGTGTGTGCGTGTGTGTGTGTGAGTGTGTTTGTGTGTGTGTCTGAGTGTGTGTGTGTCTGAGTGTGTGTGTGTGTGTGAGGGTGTGTGTGAGTGTGTGTGTGTGAACACGTCTCTTGTAATCAGCAGTTTCACAGGATGTCTCTGTGGGAGACATAATAAACACACAGGACCGTGACTCAACATTTCAAAGAACACGACCACCACATTGCTTCAGCTGAACCCAATCGTCTAGAACAGTCTACCGAAGCCTTCAAATCCATAAAGGAAATGTTGATATTCTGCCAGCATTTGCAACTCTTTGGTTTTAAAAAGGCCATTACCATGTCATACCAGCCCTGTCCTACTTACACTATAAGGCTAGTTTGATGCATAAAGTATTCATGCATGAATACTTTATCACTTTTGCTCTGTTATAGGATTAACACTCTTGTGTACAATCATACTTTAATTATAAAACTGTTCTGAGTGTTCAGTGATTGTTTCAAGATCATGTGATGAAGATTGGGTAGTTGTTTTTGTTGACCCTGTAGGAGTGGCACTTCAATGGAAACCACAACATCCTGTTGACCTAGGAAGTGACTCATTCTATTTGTACATCTCAGTGATTCCAGGTTATTTTTAGTTGATTTTTCACTCCCCATACTCACTCCAAAAACCTGCACAATCTGTGGATCGTCTATAATTGCTTTGTGGTTGTAACGCCACCTTGTGGACAATTGTTTTTTCAAAATTCACTGAGAAGACAGTTTACTTTGAATTGTGATGTAGTACAGTATGTTGACACATCATGGGACATTTACTAATTTAATTAACTGATTAATTGATTTTCAACACATATTTATTTGTAATTCATTTAACTATGATATCATTCCAACCCGCCTGTCATTCGGTCAATAAATGTGTCAATGCAATCCGGAAAATCTCTCTTCCACTGTGATTTCTTCTTCTAACTCTGAAGTTAATTCACAGTCAAACACAAAGAGCATCGGCACCCTCTTCGATGAGAGACTGGAGAGGCCAGAGGAATTTGAAGCATTCTGGACAAAACACTTGAGAAAAGAAAGCAGCACTTCAGCCACTCTGAGCAGCTGGAGTTCTATGGGCTCCTTCTCATGTCCCCTCTACTCAGCGCCTTGCGAGTCACATCCTATCCAGCACACAGGTGACACTGACACAGCCCAGGTTAAACACCACTTAGCTTAGCTTTCAAGCTTACTGTTTTCAACAATACTTTTCCACTCTTCAACAGCTCTGCTATCCTTGTCTTTGTCCTCCTTGTCTTTAAGCAAATCAGACTTGGGGCTCCTCCTGTGTCAGTGTGTCTTTCTTGGCTCCTATCCAGGTCTCCCACTAATCCACATAGCTTGGATTCTCTCCCCCCAGCCAGCCAGCCAGCCAGCCCTGGCCAGTCCCAGAGTCTCCCACATGAACCATATTTAACAGTGAGACTTGGTGCCAGAGCTGCAGTTTAAATATAGGGCATGGTGCACTCACCCTAAGGACCTTGTTGGACGTAATAACAGGAGGCTGGTCGTTGACAGGGGTCACTTGGACGTACACTGTCTTAGGCAGGCTTAGCTTTCGAAGGGCCGTGTCATTGGCTACGACAGTGAAGTTGTCATCAAAGGTCTCGCTGCTGTCGTGGACATAGTAGATGAACTCGTGCTCCACCTGGGTCGGCAGTCAAGGAGAAACATCATTTTTACATTTGAAAAAATGAAAAGAAATTCAACATGAAGAAATTACTGTGTGCTGTGTTACATAACCTTAATGAGATATTTACAGAACCTTACAGTGTTGTCAGTATAACATTCAAGTTGTAGATCAGGAAACTAACATAGTTGACAGGAGTAGTAAACATGTTCTTCACCTGCCGTCTCGTGAAAGACGTTAAGGAAACACCCGGAAGCCTTGAGTGCTCAATGTGGCCGTGGAGTGGTGGCTCAGTCAAACTATAGAGAAAGTTGGATCCTGAGAAGTGGTGGTTGGTCACCATGAGCACCTCCTGAGTCACGGCCTTCGAGCCCCCCTCCTCCACGGAGACGTTTGCCACTCGTAGAGGGATGAGCAGCGGAACGATGTCCACGGACATCCTCAGGTCGCTGACCTCGGTGACCCCGTTCGAGACGTCCAGGGAGAAGGTGTCGTTGCCCCGGCCGGGTTCCGCCTGCACGTACTGGATGTTCCCGGCGTTCACGTCCTCCTGGGTGAAAGAGCGGACAGGTTTTTTTCCTGACCCGACGTAGCGTTCTTCAGCTTCGACGAAACGCCGCAGGAAACCGTGAGAGGGGGCGACCTTCACGGTGAACGCGATCTCTGATGGCAGGTTGTCTTCATGTGTGACCTGAGGGGACAGACCAGATCAAATCTTACATTGGAGGGGATTGCCATGTCACTCAACATCTTGTTACAATTGCGTGTCACCTAGCAACAGCATCATGACAAAATAAAAAACGTGGGCTTTAAATGACACTGGCCTTGGTACCTTGAGGACAATCTGGGATTCTAAACATTTTACAGTGATTGTCGCAAAATATTGACAGTTTGACTGTATTAACTCCAAATTACATAACCTCACCTGGAGTTTGCTCTGATCCAGCTTCACCGGTTTCCCTTCCTCCACTACCAAGGAGTTGTTGTGCTGAACGATAGGTGGTCTCTGATGGCTCTCCAGGAAAACCTTGATATTCACCCTAGCGTTCACGACCAGGTCTTTGGCCTTCACAGTCACATTGAAAGAATCCGCCAGGTTCTTGCTATCGTCATGCTGATAGGATATAAGGCCTGTTTTGAGGTCATTTTGTGTGAATGACGTCACTTTGGCTTTGTGGAAATACAGTCCACCGTTCTTAGGTTCTGCGTACACCTTGTAGGTGACCTCGCTGTCATCTCTGACGTCGAGGTTTGTAAGCACGCTCAAGTTGTTTGCGGTCAAGGTCAAGGATCTACCTTTCTGAACTAGCAATCCAGTGTTGTTACCAACCCTCAGGAAAGGGTCATGGGCGCTCACGTCCAGAAGGCTCGAGACGAAATGTTTCCCATCTGACACAAACAGGACGAAGCGTCCGGTGCTCACCCCTCGGTGGACAAACAGCACCTGCTTCTCCACCAGGTCTTTCTGACGGAACTGGAACAGCCTGTGGGAAGTGTCGTTCACCAGAACCAGGTCTCCCATGGGTATTCCTCGACGCGTGTATAACAGCTGGCTGTCGTCAAAGTCAGAGTCTGGATCATGGTAACAGAGGTCCTCTATAGTCAGCAGTTTCTGTCCATCCCTTACAACGTGGAAAACTTTATCGACGACACGGACTGGCTTTTTGTCGTTGACTAGCTGGATGACTATCTTGAATGTTCCCTCTTTGGATCCGATTTCTTCTTCTGTGATGGAAGATGTTAACTGTTGGCTCGTGGAGGCTATGAAGGTGAACCAATCCTCAGTTGTCTCACTGTTGTCATGGATGTACATCATCCGCTCATCCAAAAGATCCTGGTTGCTGAATGTTAGGATGTTGTTGTAACTATTGTTGGAGTTAGACAAGTTGATGCGTGCTATACTTCCGTGTTTGGGGCTTGTAGTGATGGTGTAGTATATTTCCTTAGTGCTGAGAGTCTCTGCAAACAGCTCATCCTTTGTAATTACTTTACTCTCCCCCTCTTTAATCGACAATCCTTCGTTTTTCATAAACACACTGTTGACATCAGCCTTTATGGTAAGTTTAAAATCATAACCTTCAGTCTGGGCATGCTTGGAGAACACTTGGAATCTGAACACGTCACTTGTGTCTTCGTAGGGTCTGTCAACCAGTTCGTATTGCACCTTCAGATCAGTAACATTCCTTTGGCTAAAGCTTGAGTTCTTCCTCAACAATTCATCGTCAAGCAAAAGTTTTCCTTTCTTCGGCACGGACAGAAGCCTGAAGTGAAGATCGTCCTCGGACAGTTTCAAAACTTCAGAAGTGGCGTAGAGGTTTCGGGAATCCAACGTCACTTTCCTGACCTTATCAACCTCGACCGGAACATTCCTTACAAGCTCATAGCTCGCCCACTTCACCACGATCGAGAAGACCAGCTCAGAGGAAGCTCGTGAAGCCACGGTGATCTTGCATTTGAAATAGTCTGTAGCGTTGGAAGAGGCCTGGATTTCTCGGAAGGTACTGAAGTACCGAAGACGCTCTTTCTCTAGAAGTCTCTGGGAGAAGGAGCCAGTGGGTTTCCATTCGCCGCTGGAGTGGAGCCGGTGCAGCTCCCCGAAACGAGGCGGCTCCACGACATCATACCGGATGTCTACCACCTGTTTCACAGAGTTGGTCTGCACGGCCAGTTCCCTTGACCCAATCACAGCTGAGTCTCCCTGAGTGACCTCAAGACCTGTGTTGTTAGCGATCTTGTATTCCAAACCCACAGCCATGACCCGTAACACGACGGTGTTGCTCACTTTGTCCCCATCGCTAACCCTCAGCACTATTCTGGAATTCCTCACCCCCGTGTGAACGTAGTATACCCTTTCCTCCTTCAGGTCTGGGTAGCTGAATGTGGTGACTGCAGTTCCCGGGTTGTTTTCAAGCTCCAGAAACCCCGCGTCTGCATTCAGGTTCCCCAGAACAGAGAATACAAGATCGGCATGGTCACTGTCGATGTCCGTGGCGTTCAAAACCTCCGTGGTCAAATGCTTTCTGGAATTCTCCAGCAGGGTGAACAGATTGCCTCCAGGAAGACTCAGTTCTGGCGCGTCGTTGGTGGGGGTCACTGTGATGTTGTATCGGTACAGCTTGTTCTCCTTCAGGTAAATGGGGACTTCCTTCCTGCTGCTGGTGAAGATGGAGAACATAAAAAAGTCCTCCGGATCTTCAGAGCCTCCGTGGATGTACATAACCCTCCCGTGCCAGAGGTCTAACATGCTGAAGGTGTTCTGCTCCTGGTCCTGGTCCACATCAAGCCTAATCTGACCGTGGACAGGCTGCTCCTGAATTCGGAAGATAATCTGAGATTGTCGGACACCGAGCTTCTTAAAATCCAGGAGAACCTTGATGTGCTTGGACTCCAGAGATCCTCTGCCGCCCTCCGGAACTACGAGGCTTCGAAGATGTACGAAGTTCGACCCGTGTTTCTGGTCCAGACCCCTGGCAAGAGTGGAGGTGTGGAGGGCCGGGAGAGGGGTGACTGAGTCGAGGCGCAGCGAGGACACAGTCGTTGGACCTACAGGTTCTGGCTCTTTCTCCGGATCACAACCGACAGAGATGTCCTTGGTGACCACCGCCTTGGGGAGACCCATTTGGACACCGTTCACTTTGATTTCCTTCAAACAACCCTTAAAAGATCCTCCTCTCACACGTTTTCCAGAGACAGACAACAGTCCGTTTTTTCTGACTTCGGAACGGGTGCCGTCGTCGATCCCCCCGACGAAAAGAGAACCTTTCGACTGGAGGCCTTTCGTGTGTGAACTGAAGCTCGTCTTCACAGACTCCTCATCCACTGTGAGCTGGAGGGTTTTTGAGGTCATGTGCATCTTGAACTTATGCCATTTCCCGTCATTGATGGATCCAAGGGAGCGAAGCTCTGTTTTGGTTCCTGATTTTCCCACAATAGCCACCAGCAAACCCTCTTGGATTTCCACAGCGAGAAAGTCCCCCTCTCTCGCTGAACTGTAGAGGACGATGCCCTCCTCAGCTGAAGTGTGCACCACACACTCAAACTTCCCGTCCTGTTGGACATTCCAGGTTGGTAGGGAAATGTAGGCTCTGGAGCTGAAGAAGCTAACGGGGTCGTCTTCGTTGGCCAAGAACTGAGGACTGCAACCCAAGGAGACTTCATAGACGTTCTTCAAGCCAGCGTATGGCCTCAAAGACGATAGAATGTCGTGCTCATTGAAGACAGCCTCGTCGATGCAGCCCCGGAAGTTCGGCAGGCCACTCGGCAGGTAGACCTTGTCCAGACCTCCGGAGCCTCCCACGTAGAGCCCGTCTTGGACGTCCAGGTCCTGCTGAGGTCCAGGCATCTCCAGGCTGGCGTGGGAGTGTTTGTCAAGGGTGAGGGTGAGGTTGCCTCGGTCATGGAGGACCTCTGCTGTGTGCCACGCCAGGTCGTGGAGCTGCAAGCCTCTCTCCGACTGCAGCAGTCGTTCTCCAGAGCCCAGGTCCAGTTTGACCTGAGAGAAGACAACATCCGGTCAACATACTGTGGGAGTTATCCAAAAGGATGAATGCTAACAACATAGTTGGGATAACTGTGACAAATTGGACTTTCAAAAAATACAATTAAGCTCTATTCATAGCATATGAAGATCTTCTCATTTACAGTTACCTGAATACAAGGATTACTGGCATTTGCATGTTTTCCTAAATGCATTTTCCATGATGTAACCCACTGTTAAAACAGCGACCTTTGTTTTGTGAGCTTGGTGTTTGGAGCAGGAAGAGACCAATTATCTTTTGCCTTCAGCTATCTTACGACTGTTATCCTCATCCCTATCAATGCCCCTTGAGGACGGTTCTTGTCGGGGCTTGAAAAGTCCTCGCTATTCATGCAACGTCTCAGCAATGTAAATATCTGATTTATTTACTAGCCTGGAGACAACTTTATGACGAAACATTGTTTGCTGACCTGAGAGAGTTAAAGGGAGTGGACCAGAACCAGAAAAAAACTGGCGACACAGCTCAAATCGTTTCCCAACAACAGAAGTGTGGCCTTAAGAGAATGTCATTTATTTGACTGTAGGTGACACACGGTGCAAAAAAGATCAAATGCGGCTCAAGACTTTCTGATGTTTCTTTTGAATTGATTTGCCAAAAGCATCTGTGTTTGGGGTGGTCTGATATCTCCTGACAGAAATGCTTGGGTGAGGGCATCGGGAAAAACCGTCTTCAAGAGACAAATGTATTTCCTACTTTCACTCTGTCAGCATAGCTCAAACTCCCCCATCCTAAAAATAGAGTGGCCACCATGCTAGAAACCTTTTTACAACCAACCTGGGCTCTCAGTAACTTTAATATGTCTGCTTCGACTTGTAAAAAAGCCTTAGGCACCGTCAGTCAATCACAGACCGTAATGCTATTTTAAAGCCTTCATCATATTTCCCACATTGAAATGATTAATAGCAATACTCGAAAAGACAGATGCATGTTTGCAATGCAACACACACCTCAATGGATTCCGCACATTATTCCACATGCGTGTTGTTTACCAAAAAATAGCCCTCCCCAAATTAAAATATTGAACTAGTCGCGTCTATCAAAAATATCCCAGAAGGATGCAGGAATATTGGTTTGTCTTTGTTTGCCGTGAGGCTGCGTCAGAACTCCCAGATCGAGGTTCACGGTGACATGCAGCAGCTGGGGAGGAGTGAAGCTGTCCAGCTTGTCTCTGCTGCTGGAGCTGTGCTGAGTGAGTGACACTGTCAACAGGGATAGAGGCAGACCCTGAGGGGCTGTGTGTCTGAGTGTGTCTACCCTTTCCTTTGTGTGTGTGTCTGTAATGTGTGTGTGTGTGTGTGTGTCTACCCTTTCCTTTGTGTGTGTGTCTGTAATGTGTGTGTGCGCCTACCCACGTATCCTTTGTGTGTGTGTGTATATCTGTGCATTTCTGTGACAGCATTCCCCTGCTGTCTCTGTGTGTGTGTATCTGCACATGTGTTTAGGCGATAGATGTACCCACCTGCAGGCGGCCGGCTTCCAACCCCACCAGTAAGTACTCGCTCTGGCCGGCAGCGAGGAAGAGCAGGCCGTCGGAGCTGGAGGTTCGGAAGCGAACATGAAGCGAGTTCCGCTTGGACGCCTTCGCTGCCTTCAGCTGTACGAAGCCGTTGCCGTAGAAGGAAGCTGGAGATGAAGGGGACAGAGGAAGAACCGTTAAATCTGATCTGGATCCTCACAGGAAGTACCATGAGATTCTACGTTGTGTCGTCTCAACTCATGAAACTGACAAACCGTTTTTTTGGGGGGGCTAACCCTATTTGTGTTCCTGAACCAACAGAACACAAATGGGGTTCATGCTACAACTAAGTGTGGCCTCAGCACGTAGCATTGTGTTCTAAATATAGCATACAATATGTGACATTTAAAAGACCAAGCTAATTATCAGCATGGTTGCACTTTATGGTTGCCATCTGCTTTTGTACTTTAATGTAGAGGACTGTGAAGCCTGAAGAGTCAGACAATAACTGTACCCCAGAGCTGGTTTGTCTTCTGGCATCACCATGTGGTGGAGAGGATGAGCACTTATTTTTTAACTTTTCATTCATAACGAATGTCTATCTGATGAAACAGATACATCGCAAAGTTCTTTTCAACACAGTGTCGTGTGCACTAAGTACCACTGCCACAAAGCAGAAAACGTGCACCTCCTTTGTATTTCCAGATGACAAGCCACACACATCGTCCAGCTCTCTAATCTCATGTTACCCGGTCTTTACCCTGCCTGCCCCCCTCTAACTGAAAACCAAGATGAGAATCTCTTCGGTTCTCACCTTACACCACAACCAGGCCTACCCCGAGCACAGCAGCCCAGCAGACAAGGCAGGGAGGGAGAGGGCTGGAGGAGGGAGGCAGGGAGAGAGGGCTGGAGGAAGGGAGGCAGGTAGGGAGGCAGGGAGAGAGAGGGCTGGAGGTAGGTAGGTAGGAAGGGAGGCAGGGAGAGAGAGAGGACTGGAGGTAGGGAGGGAGGTAGGGAGCTAGGGAGAGAGGGAGGGAGGGAGGTAGGAAGAGAGAGAGGGCTGTCTGGCGGTAGGCAGGTAGGGAGGAAAGCAGATAGGGAGGGAGGTAGAGAGGGAGGGGGCGCGTGGTTGAGGTGTTCAAGTCCGGGCCTGCCCTGCCCTGACAGGAACCTTCAACCTGAACATTAAAGCATGTGACGTCTCCTCTTCGTCCCAGGCTCCCGGCCCGTACAGCTGTTCCCTCCACCCACAACACCCCGCATCTCCCTTTCATCTGGACTAACGCGCTGCGACGCTTTCTCATCCAGCCAGGGTGATATGTGATAACCCCTCGCCTTGAACATCCAGGGCAGTACGTGTGTACTTTGACAAACTCTAGAACAAGAAGCAGATGAGCTCTGATTCTAGCTGGCAAAAGTGTGTGTTTGTTACAGACATGGTGGTAGGGTGAGATAGATAAATTAATCCATGTTGCTGCACTTTAGTTTCTCTTGATTGTGTTGAATGTCTGATCCTTTAATTGATCACAGTTAGTTAATGCATTGAAAAACGATTTCCCAGCAGGCTACCATTGATCTGAAAAACTACCAGACCATTACATTTAGGCTGTGGTCTACAGTTTGGCAACTGGTGATGATGGTCAGTGTTGGAGAGCATAGCAACACCATCAAAAGTGAGGTCTAAGGGTTTTAGACTTCAGCCAGTCACAAATATGACAGTAAGAAACTTTTTGTGGTTATTAACCAGATTAATGAGAAGTATTCACGCTGAAATAAACATGCCACAATTTATTGAGTCTAAATTCATCAAGCATAGCCATCAGTCATCAAATGATAAATAAAATGATGTAAATAAATGAGCCGTTGCTTCATTATTTCCGAATTTTTAATTCCAATTACTGCCCACTGTGTTAATTTCCTCTAAGACATATGGTGTACCACGTCTTGTAGTCGCATTCATCAGTTCAAGAGTTCAGATCACACTAGAGATTAATCAGCATGACATTTCGTTATTCCAGTGCGATGAGCATCTTATTTCTTGAATTGCGAGAGAATGAGAATAGCAGTGATGTGAGCTGTCGCCGGGGCGAATGTGTGTTTCCTTGCTTGTGTTGACAATACCCAGCCTACATAGATATGTTGTGTGGATGCACATACAATACATACATGAAAACAATCCAGAAGATTATTTTAATTGACCAGCATCTGAACTGTCTTTAACATCATTTTAGTTTGAGTTGTAACTGCAATGTTCAAACTAGTAAGAATTATTTAATGACTAACGGCATGCCATGAAATAGCCTATAAATAGAATTTGTCAATTACGTACAGATTTCTAGATCCTAATGTTGCATACTGTCTGTGAACTTTGCATAACTGAAGAGGAGTCGTATCGGAATTGATTTGCAATTTTATCAAATGGGACAATGTCCTTTTCCCGGCTGATTACGTTACATTACGAGTAGCATTGAGTCATGTTTGTTATTAATAGAGTTAATCCATGATGCTGGATGGAGACACCGAAGCCAGCATAACAAAGTCGGTGTGTGAATTCAGCGTCAATGTTCAAAATCTTTCAGAACGGACTGCTATGAACAATAGCTGTAGGTATAACTAGTGGGCTACAACGCAGGAATGCGATCCTGCGTTAATGGTATGCAAGGTATGCCTGTCAATATAGTAACTTAGATTAGGAGTTCAGAAGAACTAAACTGTTATTTCCAAAAAAGTAACTGTATAAAATCACAAGAAATATGCTACAGATTACACAAGCTCTCTCGCCCACTTGAAGTTGCATTCTTACCTCCAAATGCCAGTTCACTTACGAGCGACCATAACAGTCCGTAAAAATAAAATATATAGACGTTTCTCGCATAAAATTCCATGATCTTACTTCAAAAAAAGTTTGAAAAGTGTACTGTTGTTACATATTTACAGATAAGAGTGACTTGCTAAGATTTCGGTCACGTAGTCGACCGCTTCATTCAGAAGTTGCACTAGCCTGGACTGAAGGCACAGAAAGACCAGGGTTAGCTCAGTTAGCCCCTCCTTCGCTTCAGTGCCCCCCCCCCCCCCCACCACCACCACCACCACCACCTCTCTCTCTCCCTCTCTCTCTCTTTTTCCTTTTTTTCACTCTCTCCCACTCTATCTCTCTCTCTCCCTCTCTCTCTTTTTCCTTTTTTTCTCGATCTGTCCCTCTCTCTTTCTCTCTCTCTCCCTCTCTATATCTCTCTCCTAACTGTCGCTAACTGCGTTTACAAGTGGGGTGAAGACTGGATTATAATAACATTTAAGAAAAGTGAAAGAGATTAAAGTTTAATTTAGAAGAAAATGTCAATCGCCTTAAAGACAGAAGGGACAAATTCCCTTCTTACAAAGAACAATTCCCCCTCGGTTGTCCCCATAGAGTTGTCCCAGCTGCCAGTCTTACTTGTTTGCTTCGGCATTTGACACAGAAAACAAGACTCCTGTCATTCTAAACCCAAATGTTGCCTTTCTGGATAGTGTATTTAAAGCCTGTCCGTTATTGGGTCCTGAAAAAAAAAGTTCAACTGATATAGGCTACTGTAATATTCTTAAAAACGTCATTGAAAGCATTTTATATGTCTACGGTTAGCATATACTGTGAAATATACTAATGCTGTTTAGAAATTAAAAAATCAATTCATCAGCCTAGATCAGCCAACCCTTTCCAGTTTGCCGCACACTTGCATAGCTCAAATATGTTTGCGGCCGTCCAACACTAGCCTGGCTGCCAGCCCAACTTCTCCCCGCCCAAAAGAAATTTGTTCGGGAAATTGGGTATGACAACGTCAGGCTAGTCCAACACATCCCTTTCACTGAATTCGTGCTAATCACACATGTTTAACAACACCGGGAGCCAAACAATTCACTTTCACGGCAATAAAAATAACTTATTGGAGCGATCAAAGAGGCAAAGTGTGCATCAGCGCCACAGTAAGCAGCATGAAATATAGAACTTGTGTTCTATAACTTGGCAATGGTTGTGTAACTAGCATTGGCTGTGTAACTAGCATTGGCTTACAAACTTCTCACTCTACAGTAGATTTCTGTTCTTTACAAATTTAGTCCATTAACCGGGGAAATTGCACGCATTTTATTTGCACGTGTGTTTGATTCATCAACATGCTAAATCCTTGTTTTAGACCACAACAAAATTCAGGACTGGCGAACCGGCCTGTAGTGGGTGTAGGTCATTGCATACACAGCCAATCATGCTGAGGTACGTTACTTCGATGTCCCACCCCCTAAAAATAAACACCAATCAAGGATGTTTCAACACGGCAGCAGGATGAAGCACCAATCGAAAAAGGAGTAGAGTACAGTGAGGTGGTTCACTGTACTCGATTGTGATTTCCGGTACCGTCTGATACACCGGCACCCAGATTTACTGAAACCTGAATTTGGCACAGAATGACATAATAACCTTTAAACTACGAAAAAATATAGAAATACATGAATTGCGACTACATAAACTTACAGAAGACAACGCATTTGATAGAATGCTCGTTTTTCTTACGGATCCAGTTGGGCTGATTTCTAACCTTGACATATGACAATTGCGTTCAGAGAATCTACGAAGCTTTTTACATTTTAAATAGTTTGTATCGTTTTGCCTTCAATACAACCAACGAGTCTTGTACGGTAAGTAACGACTACAAATGCTTTATCGTCAAGGCCTGAAAATTAATACAACGGATGCATAACGTGAGGATTCAGCAAGCTTACCCATGTACATTATTGTTATTTAATTTGCGTCATCAGTAAGTGACCAGCGCTCACAATAAACTCACGCCAAGGGGATGGTTAAATAACACAAACTGGTAGGTCATGATGTTAATCGTTTCAGTGTTACAGTAACAACGTAACCATCACTGCCTAGTACGGTAGCTGCATCGTCTCCAGTACAGATGTAGCTCGAGACAGATCAGTCTGGGTCTAATTAATGCTATCCCACAACAGATACAACAGCGTAATTGATTAACAGCCAAGAGCGTAAATTCCTACAGCTATTTATCACTTGAGAATGGATGAGTGGTAATGTAACACCATTCTCTCCGTTAACAGATAACATATCGCATCGTGCTACAAAATGTAAGTATTATATTCCAAATCGCCCACAGTAATGAAATTAAATCAGCATTTTGTGACTATTTCCCACAGTAATTGACTATTCCCTCCATCTCCAGGATTGGGCTGAAATACCATGTTTCGTTGCCCATGGCAGCAGGTGCTTTATTGGTTGGCATTCCATATTCGATCTCATTGGTTGCCCAGTGGATGTATGGGTGGCCCAATAAGCCCGGCTATAAGAAGTACATTGAGGCACTGAAGCCAAGGTACTGTCCTATACTGTTGACTTAAAGAGGTTTTTTTTGTTGGTATCTCACACCAACATGCATATTTCCTTCTCGTCCAGGAGAATCTACTGCTTGACCAGAGCAATTTTGGAGACACTGAAGTACCTACAATACGGCAAACTGTACTTTCAGTGGAAATCATGGTACAAGAACGACAAGAACCGCAAACACTACGAAAAAGTATGTCTGTTTCAGGAAATCCTCTGAAGGTTTTGCTTTGTGAGAAGAGTCTGTGCCTTGTTGCTGATAACAGTTTGTGTCAGTTCTCCTCCAGAGTTGTATTTGTGTCTCCATGTCGTTACCCAGGGTATCACCTTTGGTCGCAGAGAGAACAAACTGGACTTGTACTACCCTCCTACTGCGGGGGAGCCAGGATGCAAGCCAGCACCTGTGATTGTATTCATCTATGGAGGAGCGTGGGGTTCAGGGGAGAGAGCCATTTACTGTCTCCTGGCCATGCAGATGGCTAAAGAGCTGAGTGCAACTGTTATCTGTCCAGACTATTGTACCTTTCCAAAAGTAAGAGTCCAATCTGCAGTCACCTTGGCTATGAATGCTGACAAAGAGTTTTATCAATCTAAAAGAGTAAAAAATGACTGATTTTAACTTTGTATATTGCTAGGGGAATGTTTTGTGTATGATTCAAGATATTGCTGACTGCCTGTTGTGGACAAGAGAAAACGGACACAAGTTCAAATTTGATAAAGTAAGTCTCCATAGTCTATTTTTCCTGCTTGTTTATTTTTTTAACGTTTTAAATAAACTAAAATGAGAGAGAAAACAACAGCGGCTTTGATAGGACTTCAAAACATAATTTGAATTAGGAAATGATATACATACACACAGCATGTATACATATTTAAACACGTGAGGATTATTGTAGCTTCTCAACTGTCTTACGTGTCTGTTTGGTTTTCTCTCCTTTGTCAAGGACAAGGTGATTTTGATTGGGCACTCCGCTGGTGCGCATCTGTCCACACTTGCCACGCTGTTTCTTATAGAAGGCAGAGAAGAGCTGTTCATAGAGGCAGGAAAACAGCTGGAGGTCATAACAGCTATCAGAGGAGTTATTGGTAATCATGCTGTTTCCTTTATACAGACAAATGAGTTTCACCATGTTTTATGTCTGCAAAAGATGTGAATTTTGTGGTTTTGTTTGCGATGAATGACTTTGAAATGACTAGGAGTTTTGACCTTTCCTTCCTGTTGTGTTGTCGCTCCAGGTTTGAGCGGGGTGTACAACATTATGGACCACTACGAACACGAACAGACTCGGGCTGTGGAGTTTGTCTCCACCATGCACAAAGCCATGAATGGAACAGAGAACTTTCCCTACTATTCCCCTGAACATATCCTGAATGATTTTGACAAGGAAAACTTAAAAAGGTGAGATGAACCCCAACATCACCAGCTCATTTAACAGTGTCTGTTTGTGTACAGTATACCGTACCTATTCTACCGTATTAGTATTTTTGAAAAATTAAGCCAGATCTTTCTCTGATTGGATAGCTGATTGATTAGCTGATTGATTAGACGATCGTCCTCATTTGTCCTCAGAGTCCCTCCTTTCTCGCTTCTCCACGGAACCAACGACATCATCGTCCCTGAGGCGTCTTCCATCCGCTTCTCTGAGCTGCTCACCTCCCTGTCCATTAGAGTGTCCCTTTACCTGCTGCCTAAAATGGACCACACAGAGATCGTGACAGACCTCATGGGTCCGGACCGACACTTCTACCCCACCGTGTACAGCTGCCTCAAGCAGGAACACTGCAAACTGGTGGGAGCCTGTTGAAGTACCACTCACTCCACTAATACAAAAAAAAACCTTCTTTTCATCATGTGCCGTGCGTTTTATTGTTTACATTGTCGTAATACCTCAAACTTCTACTGACTTTAGCCTTGACTGATATTCATTAACCATTTTTTATTTAAATGATTCCTCTATTGAATGTTTAATGTTTCTTCTTGATTCACGACCGTGAAATCTTACCGACTGATAAAGGGGTGTCCTTTTAACAGAGCGGTCTACTAAAATTAGCAGGGTGTGAAATTCAGCATTCAGCCTTTGCATATAATAGCATATCGACTTTGTATTATTTTTATCGTCCAGTATTATGTGAATCATCAACAGTATTGACTTTGGGAAATTACTTGGTGGTTCTGTAGATTTCTCACCTTTTTCTACAGGGGGTTGATTGCATGCATCATGGTTGAGGGCACACAATAATTGTTTCATGAACTCTAGGTCAATCATTTTCTAAATCTGTACTTAAAAACTGTTAAATGAATATTTGAAATTAACTAATACAAAACTAGTCACAATTTGAAATGATTTCAATGTGTCTTTATTTCTGTATAATATACAGTACTACACCTGATATTACTCATACTTACATTTTCGTTTTTTTTCTATTCTAAACACAAATTGCCAGGCAACCTCAGTTCAGAAGTCAGTTATTTCTCATTAAAGATGTAAATATATTCACAACTCAGCAAGACGTTAAGAGTTTGCTTTCAAAACTTTTCAAAAAATATGTTTTCAACCTTTCGAAACTTTTTGAAACCTTGATATTTCACTTACTGTACGGTCTTGTAAAAGCAGTGAACTGTTCGAATATGGCACTAAAGAGCGCACCTTACATCAAATAATTTGTTAAAATATATTTTAATATGAATTTAGGAATAGAAACATTAATTTACATCAATAAATTAATAACATAGCCTATTTATTTTCACGCGTTCTCAGACGTTCTCAACGTCGGCCTATGTGAGGTCTACCGTAGTGTGTCCACCAGGTGTCAGTATTTGTCTTGGGGTGAAGGTGTGGATCCTTGAACGCCAGGAGGGAGCAGCGCTGGGACATGGGACAAGCTTGTGTTGTTTGGATGTGAGGATTAAAGATGGCCACCAGCAGAATGAGACGGAGCTGTAACCACTTTGGGATTATGGCATCATTTGTGATATATGGATGAAAGAGGGCAAGGAGGGGTCTATTAATACTTGCCGTATTCCGCGTTTTCCATTATTCTGGAATATTTCTGTAGCTGTCCTCAACTTGCTGGTAAGTCGACGACTGGTAGGAAGGCTAACCCGAAATGCATTACTAGTTAGCACTAATGCTAGTGCTAGGCTAGCTAGCTCGTAAAGCGTTTGCTAGATCGGAGGTTTTCGTGGTCTGGCTTCCGACGTATCAGTCAAAATACTGAATATGCAGTTGGTACCAAAAGATACCAAACGCGCACAATTCCTCCATTTAAATTGACTGCTGTTTCAATTTGATTGTGTGACCTGTCAATGCGCACAGACATTAGAGAAAAGCTAGTTTTTTAGACAGCAACTAGCAACAATCGTGCTAGCTGGCGAGCTAGTTTACGAATCAGGGTCGGCTTGTCTGTGAGAATTTGCCATTGGATTTTTACCGGTACAGTAGCAGGCCAGTTGAGGCCAAATCGATCGATAAAATGACTTGCGCTTTTGATAATTAATTATTTGTGGTATATACATCAACTGTCCCATTGTCTTATAAATGAAAGCACCAATTGGACCTATTGGGTGTTGTATAGCAGACGGGTTGCTTGAGACAGTTGGCATCTGTGCATCTGACCGCGATGATACCATGACAGTTGAGCCTTTTTGTTTCAACCTTTAATTTATCTACCCATTTGTTAACTCATGTATTGTGTAGCACATTTACATCCACTGGCCTGGCCAACTCACTGAAATACCATTTCATTGTTCATGCTGGCACGATAGCAAGTTACCACTGCCCCCGGTAAGGCTGGCAAAAAGCACTGCCCACCATTGAAGACCAGTTCCTGTTCCAAAAAAAACAGAAATATGCAGTTAGCTAATGTGAGTTAGGATATCGTCCAATAAAATACGTAAGGGGTCCAAAATACTAAATGAACCCTGGAGCTTAACGAAGTCCTGTTACATTTTGTAATGCTAGGTACTTGGCTTCTAGGAAAGCTTCTGAATACTCATTTTAATTTCAACACCACTCACACGACGACAACTTCCATTGAGACAGTATGTTCAGACAGGTGATTTATGAAATGCTTCATTTCAGGTGGCACACTTTTAATTAAGATTGACTCCAAATTAGGAACAAATTGGATTCAGTAACTCACTGCATCCATTATCACCTTCTCACAATCAAGTAAAGATTTAACGGTTTGAAACCCTTACAGAGAAAGGCCTTGGAGGCCCTGGGGGTCCTGGGTGTAGCTACCAGTAGTGAGGGTCATTGTGCACATGGCTACATTTGGGTGTTTACAGTTTCTGTGTGATGTCACAGACTCAAATGCCCACTCTGACGCGTGGAGATGTTCACTTCACAGCAACTTCACACCTTCATCAGGATGTTGTATTCCAAAACAACATTGCATTGACATTTTCGTAATGTGGAGCACAAATTATGCTTCCTCAAGATTAGGCTATTGGAACATTAAAATGAGGGTACTGTCTGGTGTTGACCCAAGGGATTAAGTGATTAATATTATGCCCACTTTGTTTTAGTTTGATCCTATCAGAGGCTCTGGCATCACTGATTAAGAAAGCATCAAGCTACCTGACAATAGTTCAGTAAAAAGAAGAAAAAAGGACTAGCAAAAAGCTTTTAGTATTGTCTAAAACTGCTGGCAGAAAAATTGCAGTTCGTATTAGTTGTCAATTAAGCAGTGAATGCATGCAGCTCAATTCCAGATGATTCTCTAAGTAGATCATGAATTAAAATGTTGGTCTTGCACAGAAAGAATAATTTTTCCCATGTTTTTAATCGATTAACCTGCTTCTGCTACTTCATTGCCACCCTGCAAGAACACCCCTCATTGATTTATCATGCTGTGTTTGTGCTGTAGCCCAAGGGCAGTGCTAATGTCCCTGTATCCCTGTCCTGCAGGACTCCGTAGGCCAGGTTAACTGTATCATTAAAGAGGGTACTGAAAATGTGGATTCTGATGCACTTGCCACTCTTAATGATTACATTTTTGCAATGCAGACTTTCACAGAACACTATATCCATCGTTGTTTGTTAGAGAGGAGCGGTCTTGCTGAGCTTTAATAGACAACATCCGTTATTCAGGGAAAGTCAGAGTCTTTGTCATCGAATCTGGAGAGGGATTGAAGAGCCCTCAGGTACAACAGGTCTTTCTGTGGATGATGAAGCCGTATAAAGTGTCTTTCGCATAATTTCCATACTTGATATGCTGCTCTGCTCCAGGGTATGGGCATGGAGTTAGAGACAGAGAGAATAGGTCTACATTCTTTCTTGTCGTGGCAACGTTTACCTAGCTTGCCTCTCTTAAGCAGGGCGAAAGTGTCACTTGCTGTGCTGGAAGAGTCAAAAATGTCTTGTGTGAAGCATAGAAAATCATCTTGTCTAAATCCGAAGTTCACTTGGTTTCATGCAGTCTGCTACTTTACCTATTTTGGTCCTGATTTATGATTGCACGGGCAAAATTATTCTCAACCTACCTGCAAAGCTAATGAAATCACTGTACAAACAAACCCAACGGCTTCTCATTTACATGAATTTTTGATGCTGCCTGTTGGAGGCAGCAGTCGTGCCCACCCCCCCATCCTGAGTCCCAGATGGTACGTTCCTCCCCCGGCGTGACGAGGGCCACAACCCCCCCGTGGATAGCTGGTGACAGGGCGGATCAGCTGTGCCTGTCCCTGCTGGCCCCAAGCTGGCACACAGTGCCTCAGGCTCGGAAACAGACACACATGCTTTGGGCGCACCTACTCCTTCCAACGCACGATGCATTTTTGGGTTGTGGTGCTTCCTTCTATCCTTCGTAATAATAAACGCTAACCGGCGTAGACTATCGTTGCTGTAGCTACACTGTCATCCCAGGTCAGGAAGAGGTGGTGGAGGTGTTTTGCTGTGTGTGGATTGTTTCTCTCTCGCTTGGCGGTGACGTGTTGAGATGCTGGCAGGACACCGGGAGAACAGCAGGTATGGAAAAAAAATTAGCCGTTGATGAGCTGGTCTCCGCGGTGACCATGGTTTGTTGACGAGCTGGTCTCCGCGGTGACCATGGTTTGTTGACTGGGTAGTGAGATGTCCAATGAGATGCTCGACATGAAATAGCTTTTTCGATGACGGTGAAACTGTCTTTTATTATTGATTTTTCGATGTCAAGTGTGCCTTGACGTAGCTGTTTGTAAAGATGTATTCCTCAGGGTTTTCACCCTGTGTGTTATTTAGTTTCATCTGGCAGTACAATTTGTTTTACTTTTTGTGTCGACTGTTGATGACCCATGTCTGTGTAATTGTGTTGTAACAGGAGCCTATCATGTGTTATGGCAGTGGTTCTCAACCCTGGTCCTCAAGTACCCCCTGTGCTGCACGTTTTAGATGTTTCCCTGCTCCAACACACCTGATTCAAGTGAATGGGTCGTTATCTAGTTATGCAGAAGCCTGCTCATAACCATTCATTTGAATCAAGTGTGTTGGAACAGGGAAATATATCAAACATGCAGGACAGGGGGTACTTGAGGACCAGGGTTGAGAACCACTGTGTTATGGTGTCTTTAAACTAGACATTGTGAATGATTAGTTTTCTGAAGACGAATCTCAAATATAAAAAGATTTGAAGGGTATTACTTAATCAAGGCCTTTCATCCTTTTCATGTTGTGTCGGTGAACCTGCATCAAAATCAGAGGCCTAGAGCATTTCTCCTGGAAACCTATAACATGTTTTCATATTCCTTCAGTCCATTTGCCCCATTTTCAAGCGCTCTAACTATTTGCCTCAGGTATATGTGTAGAATGTCACAGTTTTCCTTGAAAAATGATCATGCTGGAAGCCAGACAGGAGTATCCTGGAAGTAGATTCACAGCCTGAATATAAACCCATTAAGGACCCTGGCTGCTATCTCTGAATCAGGCCAGACGTGTTTGGCATGCGTTGCTATCATGCCTAATCACGCATTCCACAGTATGCAATCATCAATTTGATTGGATACCAGATTGCCTTGGACCGAGCCATAATTTGGCTCTTTGTGGTAGAAACCAAAATACTTTTGCGTCTCAGCCATTGGCAACAGCCCAAAGATGTAGGTTACTGATTTTTGCGAGCAGTTGTTTTTATCCACGGAGTTCCCAGCCTGTTCCAAGTTAGGGAGCGAGACGTCTTCTGTGTGGTTAAGTCACAGAACCCTCTCCGGAGGAACATCAAACCTTTGAAGAGTCGGAGGATTTTCCAGAACAGTGCTTCTGTCTCACAGGGGTTTGTGCTAACGACGCTCTTTCAGATGCTCACTGAAGCTGGCGTCCTTTTAAGACGGTGCTTTGATTGTCTTTGTTGTTTTCGGTTGTGGAGTGTTTCGGCCCTTCGTCATGTACCTTTAATGGTTGAAGACCGTTGTCAATGAGTTTGTGCATCGAATAGATAACAATGTTATTCTGTTGGCACAAAAAAGGATTTTGTTTTGTTTCCGTAAACTGTAAAGTCATTGTTTTCATTCAACCTGGTACAATGGTACTAAAAATAGTTTTCCTTGTAATAGAAATAAAAAAATAAAGTGTAGGCCCATGTTCTTGATTAATTGCACCTAATTCAGTTAAATGATGTTATTGGGAACATCCTGTTTTTCATCTCAGGAAGACAACAACAACACTGCCAAGGCCTCGTTTTTGAGGATGACACCCTCACCGAGCAGTTTGGGAGGTGAGGAGGGACTCCATGCTTCTCCTACTGCCCCTGCCCTCGCTAGCGGGCGTGTTCCCACCCTGTGTACGCTGGGTCGCAGGTCTTGTGTTTGACCCAGTGTAGCCTGAGCCCTGCTGCCTTGAACCCCAATCCTTCCTTCCTCACTCTCACTTCCCCTGAGGGCTTCATGACTCAAAAAGCTCAAATCTGGAGTTTGTCTGGCAGAAAACCTGCATTACACGCTGTCTACAATGTTTTGTGTTCCAGGATTAGTGATATTGTTGAGCTAGGCTTTGTGTGGGTATTTTGATTATGAACACCCATATGCATAGACTAACATTGTTAATCATTAGCCTTCAAGGATGAATAGGCAAATATGTAATGCATTTAACAGAGTACCAAGCAAAAAAGCAAGCAATCTTATTTCAATAGTACAGCTCAATGCCTTATAACAGTTCACAAGGCTTTGGAGAAGCAGCCCCTGGTTTCTACGGAGCTCATTGTGTCTCGTCTCTTGTCTGGTTGGAAGGTGGTCGGCGGAGCCTGAAACGGAACTAACTCAGGGTCCTGGTATGTGTCAGGTGGATATTTTTAGTCATGCAGAGATACAGTTTCTGCTTTCAGCCATTTCTCCTTTCCTGAATGTTTCTGGCTCGGTCCGTGTCGTTTAGTTTCATCTAAGCGTGTGCAGATCGCTAACGCCAGGCAGGGACATACGCTTTCATTACGCCCACTTAAAGAAAACGGCAAATATGTCCCTGACACTTTTTATTCGGTCTAAATCCCTGCCGTATGGATCACATTGGTTCGCACGTCATTTCATATGATTTAATGCCACAGGCCTGCCTGTAAGGATGCTGGCAGATAGCCTAGCTGTCCTCACGTTCATAACACCTAGGTTAATGTAGTGAGAAGTGTGTCGTAAGTGACTCCCTTATCTCGGCTGGTGGTAACTGTTTCAGTGTCACGTTATAAACTACTTAGTCGGTGCTTGTTACACTCTTGGAAGCAGACACATGGAACACAGGCTAGATTTATGGATGTCACATCCGTTAAACATTCTAGGTCAGCTTAGGGTGTAGTAGTAGTGTGTATCAAAGGTCAGTGAGGATAAGCAATGTTGATGTTGTTGTGTCAGGACATGACCTGTTGACTCAGACAAGATATCTGCTTTCGGAGGACTTTAGTCTGTAGTTGGTGCAGTGTGGACAGTCATGGCTTGGTTTCTTTTGCACCATGTACTACAGTGACAGAACAGTCACCGATTCAAGATGGCCATTATTCTGCTGATGTTGCCAACTGTCATGTTCCCCAATTAGGCCCGTTCTTATCGCAACGTGCTGGCTTTCGGTTTTGTTTGTCTTGTCCTAAAATTCTTCTAGGCCTGTACCCTCCACCTTATCTCAGACTAGCAGAGCTAGTAAGCTCTTACAATAAGGAATGTTGCCTAAAACGATCTCATGCTTGCTTACACAAGGAACACGGACCATAGGAAGTGGATTTGAGGTCTGATTAGCTTCTAACTTAATGCTCTGGTTGTATTTTTCAAACAGTTTCTGAGAGTTTTTAAATTCCTGGAAGAGTTTAAAGGTTTGGGTGAGTTTGGGCCCTGTTTATTTGCAGCGTCTGCCTTGATATCAGTGCATGTTAATGAACAAGTTCAACATTTGGAACAGTTCACTCTTTAACCTAAATTAATCACTAGTCTGTATTTAGTAGAATTAAACTAAGCTAGGTCTTCAAATTCACTATTCCAGGCACAATTCACTTTTAAATTTTCTGGCAGTTTTGATTCGAAAAAGGGTGGAGTGCCATCTCCGGGTCGGGGAGGAGATCTTGTCCAAGCGGAGGAGTTCAAGTATCTCGGCCTCTTGTTCATGAGTTAGGGAAGAATGGAGCGCGAGATCGACAGGCGGATCGGTGCGGCGTACGCAGTGATGCGGGCTCTGCATCGGTCCGTCGTGGTGAAGAAGGAGCTGAGTCGAAAGGCGAAGCTCTCTATTTACCAGTCGATATACGTTCCTACCCTCACCTATGGTCACGAACTATCGGTAGTGACCAAAAGAACGGGATCGCGAATACAAGCGGCTGAAATGAGCTTTCTCCGCAGGGTGTCCGGGCTCTCCTTTAGAGATAGGGAGAGAAGCTCGGTCATCCGGGAGGGGCTCAGAGTAGAACCGCTGCTCCTCCGTGTCGAGAGGAGCCAGCTGAGGTGGCTCGGGCATCTGATTAGGATGCCTCCTGGAGGCCTCCCTAGTGAGGTGTTCCGGGCACGTCCCACTGGGAAGAGGCCCCGGGGAAGACCCAGGACACGCTGGAGGGACTATGTCTCTCGGCTGGCGGGGAGAGGGAAGTCTGGGCCTCCCTGCTTAGGTCGCTGCCCCCACAACCCGACCCCCGGATAAGCGGCAGATGACGACGACGACGGCAGTTTTGATCTCTTCAAATGTAGCAGCCTAAATCTTTTCAGTTATCTCCAAGCTTCTTTCTCACAGTGAGGTTGTAAATTCCACAGCAGTTCCGCTGTAGCTAAAGTAAGGACTCACATCTATAATGAATTTACTGATGTTAAAGTTGCCTCAGTTGACCACCAATTGAAGTGTATGCGCTCCATCGAGCAGCAGTCAAATCAGGATGATTTCAGCTTCTCACCGGAGACACTCTGACAGACCCAGTCTCCTACAGCACACTAGTTCACAGTGGGGCCACAGTGCATTTGGATGGAAAGAGATTTCAACCGTAGCGTTGTCGCAAGGAAAAACCACAGCTGCTACGGTACTGTAACTCAGCACTTCTCCTTCCTCATGCGTAGTTCCAGCTGACCTAAACATCTGATGTCACTTTCATGAAGTTTCCCGCCCTGCAGATTCTTGCGGTGTTCCATTCAGATGCAGGCCGATGTGGAAGCTGATCCGAGCTTCACAAACACCGAACCCCAAGCAGCCTGTTTTCTTTGTTTTCTGTATTTTGTTTTGACAGAGGTTCGGATTTGGGCAGGGAAAGCTGATCTGTGAGGTTTGGCCAGAAACGAGCTCTGGAAGGTCTGGCCAGGCGTCAGCAGAGACACAGTCACAAGACTGCTACTGTGATCCTCTGCAGTCTGACTCAGCCAAGCTTGGGAAGTTCAGGTTCAGGAAGGAAATCCCCCCCAGTGCTGCAGAAATGTGTGTTTCTAACGTGGACTTCTGAGTCTGACTCTGAGCCCAGCCCAGCCTGTAGAGACTCCCTTTCATTAAGGATAGTTTAGTATTAAGTGATGTATCGCAGCGAGGCATGGTAAACAAACGTTTGCAGTTGAGTTTCCTCACAGTGTGGGGTTGGAGTCCTGTATGCTAGTCTACTCCCAGCTTCTCACCAGGGAGAGCAGGGAGGAGATTTCACTTATCTGCCTCAGTAGACTTGTTCATTAAACAAACAAACAGGACTTTCTATATATATTTTTTTTTCATTAAATAAACCTAGTATGATACTGTGTCACAGACAGTTTTTGTCTAAGATGCAGGAGTCTGTGTGGGTGTTTGTCAGTGACGACAGCGAGGTCATGGACCGAGGAGCAGGAGCAGTTGACTTGTCAGAGAAGCAGGCTGTGGTCGTCAGAACGAGGAGATGAGGGAAGCTGGGGCAGAGAACAACATCCATGTGATCATCCAGCGGAGAGAGAGAGGAGAGAGAGAGGAGAGAGAGAGGAGAGAGAGGAGAGAGAGAGGAGAGAGAGAGGAGAGAGAGAGGAGAGAGAGGAGAGAGAGGAGAGAGAGGAGAGAGAGGAGAGAGAGAGAGAGAGAGAGGAGAGAGAGAGGAAAGAGAGAGGAAAGAGATAGGCCGGCCGGGCGGGCGGGTGGGGTATCACCTGACAGTCTCCCTTGTTAACCAACGATCAATGTCCGCCGACATATTGACCCGTCCTCTCTGCTCTCATGCTCTCTTCCCGCTCACCCCGTCACTGGAACAGATGTTCTGGTCGTTGCTGCTTCTCTTTCATCATAGTTGCACAGTTTTTTCAGAAGTTAAAATAAAAACAACCAGAGGTTATTTTGTTGAGCTTCCTTTAGATCAGCGATTCCCAACCTGTGATCCGCTAGGGGAATACCTGTGGGCCGCCAAACCAATGTCTCCAATTGTCGTCTTTGATCGCTCAAATATAGAAACATCTATACATTTTGCAGTGAAGGTGAACTGTTTGGCTCCTGTGGTGTTGTTAAACATGTGTGATAAATGCGATTTAAGTGAACGGATGTGTTGGATGCCCTCAAAGATATTTGAGCTATGCAAGTAGGTCACAAAGTGGAAAAGCTCAGGAATGGCTGATCTAGATATATTAAGAGCCCCCCCCCCCCCCCCTCCCCCCCCCCCCCCCCCCCCAGCAGGGCTGGCTGTGTCCTAACGAAGCCCCTCAAGATGAACATGGTGAAGAGGATCATGGGCCGGCCGCGTCAGGAGGAGTGCAGCCCCCAGGACAACGCCCTGGGTCTCATGCATCTGAGACGCCTCTTCTCTGAACTCTGCCACCCGCCTCGTCACATGACCCAGAAGGAACAGGAAGAGAAGCTCTACATGATGCTGCCTGTCTTCAACAGGGTGAGGAGATTCTTGGTTTACATGCATTTATAATGTATGACGGCCCCTTTGTGCTCTCTCCTTTTGCCACGGCTTCCTTAGAGTATAAGGCCTGATGTTCTGCCTGATGTTCTGCCTGACGTTCTGCCTGACGTTCTGCCTGACGTTCTGCCTGACGTTCTGCCTGACGTTCTGCCTGACGTTCTGCCTGACGTTCTGTCTGACGTTCTGCCTGACGTTCTGCCTGACGTTCTGTCTGACGTTCTGCCTGACGTTCTGCCTGACGTTCTGCCTGACGTTCTGTCTGACGTTCTGCCGTGTTCCCCAGGTGTTCGGCAACGCTCCCCCCCGCCACCATGACAGAGAAGTTCTCTGACCTGCTGCAATTCACCACTCAGGTGTCTCGCCTCATGGTCACCGAGATCCGGAGGAGAGCCTCCAACAAGTCCACAGGTAGGCTGGGGGCCAGCTCCACACCACCCCCACACACCCCCACACCCCCCCCACACCCCCACCCCCCCACACTGCTGGGGGCCAGCTCCACACCACCCCTACACTGCAGGGGGCCAGCTCCACACCACCCTCACCCCCCCCCACACTGCTGGGGGCCAGCTCCACACCACCCCTACACTGCAGGGGGCCAGCTCCACACCACCCCCACCCCCCCACACTGCTGGGGGCCAGCTCCACACCACCCCCACACCCCCACACTGCTGGGGGCCAGCTCCACACCACCCCCACCCCCCCACACTGCTGGGGGCCAGCTACACACCATCCCCACCCCCCCACACTGCTGGGGGCCAGCTCCACACCACCCCCCACACCCCCCCCACACTGCAGGGGGCCAGCTCCACACCCCCCCCTCACTGCAGGGGCCCAGGTCCACACCACACGCACCAGGAGTGCCCGGGGTCCAGTTCCTGGAGGTGACCCAGAGTGTGTGTCTCCTCAGAGGCCGCCAGCAGAGCCATAGTCCAGTTCCTGGAGGTGAACCAGAGTGAGGAGGCAAGTCGAGGCTGGATGCTGCTGACCACCATCAACCTGCTGTCTTCCTCTGGACAGGTGTGTGTCCTGGGTGTGTGCGTCCTGGGTGGGTGTCCTGTGTGCAAAACAAAGGGCCTTCTTACTGTGACGTCACCGGCAACAATGGAGTCTCTCTCTCTCGCTCTCTCTCTCTCTCTCTCTCTCTCTCTCTCTCTCTCTCTCTCTCTCTCTCTCTCGCTCTCTCTCGCTCTCTCTCGCTCTCAGAGCATCCTTCATGCCCCACATACCTTATGCTCTCCCTTCCCTCATTCTTCCTTGTTTTGACACATTCTGCATCTTAAATCCACCCTACTGCCCCTCCCTCTCTTTCTTGCTTGTGATCTCCGACACCGTCTGCAGAGAAAAAAAGGAACCGTCTGAGCTTGCGCCCAGATGGACACTGCTTTGTCTATATTTAACCCCCCCCCCCCGACTCCACCCCTCCCTCCAGCTTCCGTTCTGTCCAGTAACAGATGAATGCTCTTTCTCCTTCCCCCCTCCTTTCATCCCTCATCTTCCCTCCCCTTTCTCTCTCTCCCTCTCTCCTTCTGTAACAGAGCCACAGTCAGATAGGTAGGATCCCCTCTCTGTCTGGCCTGCACGGTACAGTGAACTTGACCTGAGGGAGGGAGAGAGAGAGGTGGGAGGAAGGGAGAGAGGTGGGAGGAAGGGAGAGAGGTGGGAGGAAGGGAGAGAGGTGGGAGGGAGAGAGGGGAGGGAGGGAGAGAGAGAGAAGGGAGAGAGAGGGGAGGGAGGGAGGGAGGGAGGGAGAGAGGGAGAGAGGGAGAGAGGGAGAGAGAGAGGATGAGAGAGGTTGAGAGAGAGTGGGAAGGGAGGGAGGGAGGGAGAGATGTTGGAGGGAGGAAGGAAGAGAGAGAGGAGGGAGGGAAGGGGGAGAGGTGGGAGGGTTCATAGGGCTCTGCTACGATCTCCACCATCATCACCATTGAGACCATCTCCCCTCGTCCCTTGGGAGGAATCCCTGTAAACAAGCACATGCACTCACACAGGGGAAAAGAACTCTGTCGTTCCAGCTGCCCTTCCACACACACTAGCATGGCTGAGACCCATAGGGAGAATGACTTCATCAGGACAGTCTATCCCCTGTACCACTGACTAGTTCAGCTCCTATAGAACTGACTACAGTTATCTCTCTCCCTCTCTCCCTCTCTCCCTCTTCCTCTTCCCTCTCCTCTCCCCTCTCCTCTCCCCTCTCCTCTCCCCTCTCCCTCTCCCCTCTCCCCTCTCCCCTCTCCCCTCTCCCCTCTCCCCTCTCCCCTCTCTACCTCCCCTCTCCCCTCTCCCCTCTCCCCTCTCCCCTCTCTACCTCCCCTCTCCCCTCTCCCCTCTCCCCTCTCCCCTCTCCCCTCTCCCCCCTCTCCCCTCTCTCCCTCTCTCCCTCTCTCCCTCTCTCTCCCTCTCGCCTCCCCTCTCGCCGTCTAAGCTCAGGGATTGTTTCCTTCTCTTCCTCCTCTGTCCTTCAGGCTTGTGTTGATCGCAGTGATTCAGAGAGATAAGACCTCCTTTTGGCAACTGTGATGGGGGGGGGGGGGGGGGGGAGTTAAACTAACTGAGAGGTTGTGTGTGTGTGTGTGTGTGCATTTTATTGTGTGAATCATGCCC